>NC_071104.1:41067500-41190000 GCF_024256425.1 Clarias gariepinus
TGGCCGAGCGTTAAACACAAGCGCACGCCGACAGATAAACCACCCTGTTCCACATCTCATTACCTTCACACGGGTGTGTTTAGTGAACAACCTCCTATTGTAGGAGACCTGAGTCACGCAGCGTGAACTCCTGAGATACGGCAGTATTAATCGATATCAAGCGTATAAGCATAATTCTGCTCAATCGCACAGTGGGAGGAGTAGAGAGTTTCAGCTCGTTGTTACATCATCAGCTGCTCTTCTGGTTTTGTACATCACACATCAGAAGCAGAGACTGAGAGATACACAACCTCACGAAGAAGTGAGCTCACACACGGCTTTGGCTCGCTAATCGACCCTCATTCAGACCATTATTTTAAAAATAATAAAAAAAAAAAAATAACTAGTTGAATAAGGAATAAAACACCGAGCAGCTTTAATCAGTCATTCTCTCACCAGCCTCATTTCATCACTTTCTTGGAATTAAAGAGTAAACCTCTCTGTCCTGAGGATCTTACTGCACTGATATTCCATACAGGTTACAGAAACATCTCCTTAAAGAAACCCTTACTATATCAATGATTTGTTTGATCAGTTTATTGATGTGAAAACGATAACATAGAGCGAGTGCATGAATTTAAACCTGCACTACTGTCAAAGCTGCTGTTACAGAGAATAAATCAACCGCACCTGTCCAATCACACAGTGTCATTTATTAAAAAAGAATATCAGGCCAAGGTTAGGTCATGTTTTGATGGTCACTTGATAGAACTAAACCTGGAAGCTCTCCATCTGTCTCCACCCATCTCCATCTACCTACACCAATCTCTGCTTGTCTCCACCATATTTGCTAGTCTCCTGTTGTTTCCACCTGTCTCCATTTGTCTCTGCTTGTGCCCACTTCTCTCCAACTGTCTCAGCTTATCTCTGTCTGTCTCCTACTATCTCCACCTTTCTCTGCTTATCTTTACTTGCTTCTGCCTGTCTCCACTCATCTCCAACTGTCTCCACTTGCCTCCACTTCTCTTTAATTGTCTCTACCTGTCTCTGCTTCTCTCCGTCTGTGTCCGCTTGTCTTCACCAGCCTTTGCTTGTCTCATGGAAATCCTGGGGTTTAAGTTCCTGACAAAAGGGGTGCACAAGGCACAAGTGCAAACTCAGTGCCAGTCCCAAAGCATGATAAAAAGGGAAGGGCATAAAACATGGGTCCTTCCCTTTAGATCTGCTGTAGAGAATCTGTAAACATGTATGTAAACTGTAAAATAAATACTGGCTATCCTATTAACTATGTTCCCGGGGTTTGAATTCCTGCAAGGTAGGAGGAAGACAACAGTAATGAATGTTGGTTAGAAAAATCTCCTGCAAACTTTTTTTCTACACATGCTAGATTTGTCTCTTTGTTTTGAAATATTCATAAAGGAAACAGTGTTAGTCCTTACTGACTAATCTTAAGACACTTCGGAATGATTGGAATAATTAATGAATTACACAAATTACTCTCACTCACTCTCACTCAACTTCTATACCACTTTATCCTGTATTCATGGTCATGGGGACCTGGAGCCTATTCCAGGAGGCTTAGGGCACAAGGCGGGGTACACCTTGGACAGGGTGCCAATCCATTACCGGGCACACACACACTCCCTACAGGCAATTTGGGAATGCCAATTAATCTATCTTATATGTCTTTGGACCGTGGGAGGAAACCCACCAAGCACAGGGAGAACATGCAAACTCCACACACACACAGAGATGGGAATCAAACCTGTACCCTGGAGGTGCGAGGCAACAGTGCTAACCACTACACCACCATGCCGCCTTACACAAATTAATTAATTGGAAAAATATAAATAAAAATCTCTATGATAGTTATTGAAAATGGAGTGAGCAGGTTAAGTATGTTTAGTCTGTTAACAGTCAGGTGAAAATCAGCTGTATAAATGACTTACTTCACAGTAGTTCTGTTCATGGTTAAGCTTACTGAACTCACAGTAACAGTTATATACCCCAAAGCCATTAACACTCTCTGTGATTACCTAACATTCTTCATTTAGATTCTTAGCATCTCTTAACTTATTTGATCAGATCTCATACATTTACATTTACATTTAGGCATTTGGCAGACGCTCTTATCCAGAGTGACTAACCTCTCATACAGGATGTGACAGGAGAAGATGAAATCATGAGAATTTTTTTTTTTTTTTTTTGGGGGGGGGGATTTTGCGCTTCTTTTAGCTAGAGCAAACTGTGACAATTTCTTAAGCGGTCTCGCTTTTCATAAGCATGTATTTTATAAGCGTTTAAAGGCTGTTCTTTATGAGTCACACTCATCCTCACTTCTCTTCCAGGTCAGATTCGAACGCGATCATCGGGCTGTCCAAGCACATTGAGCCCATCCTGAATGCCAACACGGTGTGTCTAACACTCCCAGGACTGACGAAGAAGCAGATGGATATGTGCATGAGAAACCCAGATGTCACAGCCTCAGCTATCCAGGGCATCCAGATCGCCATTCATGAGTGCCAGCACCAGTTCAGGGGGCATCGCTGGAATTGCTCGAGCCTTGAGACACGAAACAAGATTCCCTACGAGAGCATCGTCTTTAGCCGAGGTGAGAAATAGAAGAACGTCTGTAAAGGCACAAGCGGGTCCTGACCTGACTCATTGTTGCATTTGGGGTTAAAACCTACAAGCTTAACGCCTATTTGGACAGGTTTAGTTTTACATGTGTATATGATTCATGTAATTATTCACATAGTGTTTCAGTAGAATTAGCCCTGGGTTATAGAGATCCCATCTGTACTGACATGTTGTGAAAGATTGCGGTGTGTCCTGTGAGAGAAGAGTTTTGTTTTTTTAATGTAAAGAAACTCTGTGAGGAGCAAAATGAAACAGAGTTTAAAATGCAGAACAATCAAATATAGATTATATAAGGATCAGCCACGCCCTGTACAACAAGCAGGTATAATAAAGATAAAAGCAATAGGTTTATTTAAGGAAGTGTGTGTGTGTGTGTGTGTGTGTGTGTGTGTGTGTATGTGTGTTTGTGTGGTACACATGAAATCGATACGGAATACTTTAAACATTACTCATGGCACATGTGTCTGGAAATCCAATCCCATCTGTATACTCTAACTGATCTACCTGATCTACCTTATAAAGCACTGGTGTTCAGGATGAGCTCCTAAACCATCCTGAAGAGCTGTTCTCCACAAGTCTAAAGATCTTTTTACTGTAAACTTGGTGTTGTGATGTTGTGAAAGTGACCCGTCTGACTCATTCAGTTCACTCAGCCTTTTGGGAAACCGACGAGGAACCTGAGCCGAGCAGTGAAACATCTTCAAGTTTACAAGTCCAGTCACTTTGACTTCCTTCTGCCAGACATGAGCTCACCCAGTGTAGGATGATTAATGTGGTCACTGCCTCGCCATCCTGCTCCTCATCAAAGTCTCTAGTGTCACTAGATGCATAAAAACTGTCATGGCCAGACATGTTAGTGTAAGTTTTTATTGTTGTCCTCTGAAGATGTAGAATAGACTATTGTTGTGGTCATGTTGTGCATGACATCAGATTTCATCAGGATTATGAACAGAAGAAAGAAAAATCAGGACAAACCAGCTCTGGTCAAGCTGATCACCTTAAATTGATAGAAACATTTAAAACACTGAGAATTATACAGCAAAATAAATTTACACAACATAACTTATATATGTTGTAGGTATAATGATATCCATAGATTACGGGTCTAGTATGTTCCCTAGGGGTGAGGGTTTCAGAAAAAGAAAGCTAACGTAAAAATATTACAGATTAGCAGAAGCTCCATCTTGGTATTAACTATAGACGTATATAAGAATATATAAGAATATATAAGAATCCCACTTTTAGTAAAAGCACATCAGTACACAACTCGATTAGAGTCAGATCGGAATCCCAGCTCAAGTCCTAATGCGACTCGTGCTCCGACTCATGAAGATGGTGGAAAAACCTCACAAATGACGCGTGTAGATATCAGAGCCTTGCCTCTGACTCATTGAGTTAGGAGTGATGTTGATGGAGATGAGCTTCCATGCGGTGCTCTTAGCTTCAGCTCAATCGCTTGTTCACTCCCACATGAGAGCATTTTAAAAATCTTTAGATGGTGAGATCTGATTCAAATTTGATAGTTATATTGGTTCGAATTCGTTAATTTTTTATCCTTAACACTCCACTAAAGAAAAATGGAACATTGCTAGACAGGTAACTAAGTAAATACTTTTAAACCCGAAGCTGTAGAGTCTCCAGAATCAGGTCATGTCTCACAATAGAGAAGTTTAACAAGCTAGCATAACTAGCTAATCTGAAGAGAGAAGATTTACTTACTTAGAAGGGCATAAACTAGCAGCAAAACCCCGCCGGTTTGAATGGAGCCTCTATACAGCTGGTGTTCTTGGGCCAGGAAAGGAGTGTATCAGTACTGTGTAACTTTGTGTTTGTATACTTCTGTGTTTGTATCCTTCTGTGTGTGTGTGCTGTAAATTCACTCTCAGCACTTTCCCAACCCTCAGTGGATGGCACCATACACCCGTTTAGTTGATTCCCTGTAACCTAGAGTGACATCTTCTATCAAACTTTAATTCATTTTCCCACTTCCTGTGTCTTCAGTGCAGCCACCCACGCCTTGCCGTGCCTCCTCGAACCTTGCACTCTAAATTATCTGCTTGATTGGTTTGTTCCTTGTCATCTCCATAGGGAGCCTAAAACAGCTTTTCCATGTCCTTCTTAGTGTCCTGGTCTTAAGTGGCATCCATCCTTCGGCCCCCGAGGAATAGTGGCACAGAAAAGATCATGTTCGAAACCATTTGTGTGGGGGGGTGGGAGGTGTTGGTGGGGTGGATGTGTGTTCAGATTTTTTTTGTGTGTGTTGTGTGAAGAAGTTTGAGATAATAACCAAATGTCGTTCAAGTATTTCGTACCAAATCCTCTCCCTGAGGGCGCACGTGGTTCTACACGCACTTTCCTAAATGCAGCACATACCACAGGCTGACGGCTTCGCACCTTATAGCTATTACATTCATTAGTCACAAGTTACACACAGACAAAACAGGACACGGAGGCGAAAAGCCACTACTGAATAGGACAAGTCCCAATCTGCATGCAGCATGCTTTCTGACTGATGCCGAGCCGAGGCTGACGGCACAGAACTCCGACGCTTTCTACAGAGCAATACACATTAATGTGTGCACAAGGGTTACAAAAAGCATGCTCGATCAGCCACGACATGTTCAGCATGAGGAGTCAGTGCTCCATTTTTGCACACTTACCGAGGCTAATGTAGTTAACATGTCCCATTAGGCAAGATAATGAATTAGGGAAGACTTGAGCACATGCACCAGTCTGGAACCTTAGAGTTGTGTGTTTCTGCACTGTATGCGTCTCATGTTTGACAAACATCACTTGTTTCCTAATAAAGAGCTTTGTTTACTCAGGTTAATAAAATTAATTTAATGATCATTTAAGTCAGACACACATGCCCAAAAAAAAAAAAAATCAAGAAGGGGGCAAATACATTTTTACGACACTATACTGTATATATATATTCCATCTCCATTTCTTCCATCATCTCCCCACTTGTTCTTTAACGAGTTTTCATCATGTCGCATACCACACGAGTGTGTAGACAACCCGCGTCGGGTTACGGATGACGCAATGGTCACGTACTTAATCCGATCTAAATCTGACTTCAGATCACCTCTGTACTGTATGTATCCAGAGAAGGACCAGCTAAAGCTGGATTCTGCTTCATGATGGTTGGAGCTACACATGCTGCTCCTGAGCTCCCAGTGATCCAGACCTCATCTGCCCTCTTCACCTGCTGACTCGTCCCTGTGCTGAACTGGCCTTCTACTTCTGCTATATTAAACTTTCAGCTGCATAACACACATGATATTATATAATTTCTATCTTATATAGAATATGAGGATGAGGATGGGTTCCCTGTTGAGTCTGGTTCCTCTCAAGGTTTCTTCCTATTGCCATCTCAGGGAGTTTTTCCTTGCCACAGTCGACTTCATCCTTGGCTCGCTCATCAGAAACAATCTCATTATTATCTAGACACATTTTATTCACACATACTGAACACAATTCCATAAATTTTCTTTTCAATTTTTTTTTTTCATTTTTGGGAAGCTGCTTTGAGACAATGATCATTGTTAAAAGCGCTATATAAATATTAAATTGTATTGGATGTGGTTTAGATCAGATTTAGGTATTTTACTAGTCACATTACTTCTGATTCCATAAATCTGATTCCAAACTAAAGAAGCCAAAACTCTGAATCGGGCTGGCAGTCTAAACGAGGCCTGGCTGTGCAGCTAAATCAGTACTGAATCACAGCTCAGTGAACAAACAAGACTGTCGGGATGTTGTTTATTTATTATGTGTGTCATATGTTGACCAAAAAATACTGTTGAGAAATCTAAATCCTTTATTGAGAATTTCCCTCCAGGCCAAAGTGCCAGGCTATGAAAGAAAAGTAAAGCTAATTTGGGGTATGACCACACCTAGCATTAATTAGCCGTGACTGTGAAGTGTTGGAGAAAACAATAAGGCTTATGCAGTTTTTATGTTTATTTTTTTTTTGCTGTTTGATGACATAGAAGTTGTTCCTCACATTTTCCTTTATTGCTGCTGCGAGGAAATTGATACAGGGGTAGCTGCAGATTGGAGTAATGGGCGTGTCGAAAGGTTGGGGCGTGCCAAAAGGTCTTTATGATTGGTTGCGCAAGTTGCCTGTTTAAAGGCTAATATTAAACGCTGTTGTTCTTTCTAATGCGTTTAAGTAATGCAGCCAACATAATCCTCCATAATTCCATTCTTTTCCTGTAAAATAACGATATTAAAAATATTCCTTCCTAAACATTCTACTGCATTGCCACGATGTTACTGACGTCATCCTCACGCGTTTGAGTCATGGTCATGGCTAGAAGGGATATATAGCTCTGACCGGAAACTAACAATGAAATGAATTGTTATACCTATTGGATAATCTTTCATGTCTAAAACTAATCCTTTCTGTAAAACAAAAAGTTTTATTGTTGTATAGTGAGAGAAAAAAAACGTTAGATTGATGTGCGCATGCCCAATAGAGCTCGAGCTGTATTCCTTCTAGCCTTAACTGTATTAAACACATAATCAAAATCAAATTACAATTATTTAAAAAAAATATAAGACCACAAGCTGTTTATACAATTTTTTGATGTAATTTTAATATTTTTGGATCTCCAAGCCTTTCCCCCCTGCCAAGTTCTTCCATGCTAAAATAAAGGTACTTACATATAAATAGGATTACCGCTGATTGGCCAACGTAGAAGCTCCATTCACCAATAAGAAACCTTTCGGCACGCCCCTACCTTTCAACACGCCCCTACCTTTCGGCACGCTGATTGGCCAACGCAAAAGCTCCATTCACCCACCAGTTTCTTTCGACATGCCCTCTACCCTTCAGCACGCCCAGACGCCTATTGCTCCAGCCTGCAGTTATTCCTACTTGAAGAAATTGGCAAGATCTGTTTTGTTTGTTTGTTTGTTTGTTTGTTTGTTTTAAAGAAAAAAAAACAAAAGAAAGATGCATGCATGTACTGTAAGTCCTTTATTCAGTTAAATGCTTGTGGCCAGCAGAGGGCTCTCCTGATGGCTTCGGTTTAATGCATCACTCCACAGATAGCGCAACTGAAGCTAGCTAGATAGATTATAGCTTTCTAGCTAGCTTATTAATCGTACATTACTACTATGTGCTATGCAGTGAATTAGCTGCTACGATTTATTTTTAATTAAATAGATATCAATAGTGAATAAACGTGCACAGTGTGAGAAGTTTCAATGTTCTTTTTAAGTTAAAATCCTGCTGAATAAAATAAGTGCAAAGCATTTTATAAAAGATAAAAACCGGATGCTAAAAACAGTGCTGCTAGTGCAGATTGCTCGATCTTCTCATGCTCTAAAGACCCGATGGACGCTGGAGATTTAGGAACACCAACCTACCACTGAAACACACATTATCCTCACATCTAGGCGAGTGTTTCTCATTCCGCAAGTTCAAAAATAAGTGTTTTACGTGCGGCGGTGGCGGCTCTTTCCCTCTTTCCCTTGTTAAAAGCCTTTGATTCCCGCAGGCCTAAGGAACTGTAGCCTATTTAGCCTTAAGTCGCTCTTTCATGTCCTGCTTTATTCTCCATCTGCCCTTGAAAGTGATTTAGGAAGCCGAGTAGCTTTTATGAGCTCTAGGTTTATTATTGTTTGAGACCATTAGCTGCTCCCGATCCCCTGTGGTCACCTGTCTCTCTCTCTCCCTCTCTCTCTTTCTCTCTCACCTTGTAAAAGAAAAAAGAAGAAAAGAAAGACATGTTCAGTGCTGTAATGTTTCACTACCGTGTCTGGAGGAATGTCTTTAATTAAATGTGAAAGCCATAAAGTAGAAATGTGGTGCCATTTGTTTTCCATTGATACAGAGTTTACCAAACTATACAGAAAATAAAGGTAACAGACATTTTAAACTCAACAGCACATGTCAGGATATCAAATAAACAACTTTAATTACTTTTAAAAAGGCATTTACATTATTTTTGCTCATGTTATAGCAGCTATAAACGCTCGTTCCCCCCACAGCCTCTCTCTGTTCTCTCTCTTCAAGTTAAAATAAGAAAAATATGTTTCTCGTGTTACTGAGAAACAGCAAAGAAGCGTAAACTCCTCTGTCCTGAACATGTCAGAAAAGCTTACATACAGCTTTTGACTTTTACAAAGCTCTGACACTGGAGACTCCCTCCCCTAGTGCTACATAAACACATTCACAGTATGAAAGATTACACATGGTTTTTAATCTGTTACTGCATAACGTGTGATGTAGGCTACACATCCCTGTGAATGAGCTGTTACTATAGAAATATGGAACGTATCTGAGCGAGGGCACTGCTGTGAGAGCTGCTTAGAGACCTTTTGTCCAATCGGAGCGCAGAACGCAACAGAGAAGAATGAGAAGATTGTGAGTTTAAAACCCAAAATTGCAAGAGATATTTAACAGCTATTGAACTTCTCTATAGTCCTTATCCTATACAGGGTCCTAGGTGACTTGGGGCACTAGGTGGTTACCCAGTTGCCAGTTAGACAGATCTGCATGTCTTTACACTATGGAAAGAAACCAGAGCATACTAGATGGGAACCAACTAAGCACAGAGAGACCATGCAAACTCCACACACACATACCCAAGGCAGGACTCCACCCCTTAACCCTGGAGGTGCAAGGACACAGTGCTAACTTCTACACCACTCCCTGATTATCTTTTGGGGAAAAAAATTAACTTCCTGCAAAAATGTCAAGTGATATGATGATGAATTTTGATAAGAATTTCTGTACTGTTTGAGTCCTGCGTGTGTTATTGTCTCTTCTCTCTTTTTGTGTTTGTCCACATCAGGGTTCAGGGAGAGTGCGTTTGCATATGCTATCGCCGCGGCAGGCGTGCTACACTCTGTCTCAAATGCCTGCTCCATGGGGAAACTGAAGGCGTGTGGCTGTGACGAGAAACGGCGCGGAAACGAAGAAGTCTTCCGCCAGAAACTGAACCGACTGCAGCTGGAAGCCATCCACCGAGGCAAGGGCATGGTGCACGGTGTAATGGAGGAGCGAGGGGGTGTCCTGGAGGACCATGGGGTTGCCAAAGGGGGTGGAGCCATGGAGGAGTGGGAGTGGGGGGGTTGCAGTCCTAATGTGGAGTTCGGGGAGAAGTTCTCTAAAGACTTCCTGGACTCGAGAGAGACCTACAGAGATATACACGCCCGGATGCGACTGCACAACAACCGTGTTGGACGACAGGTGTGTAAACATGTATTGATTTATACCCCTTTTATGTAATATAGCGAAAGGTGAAATTCTTGCCATAAACAAAAAGGGAAAAAAGATTGATTGGTTTGTGAAGCGATGTGTGCTTCATGTTCACAGTAGGGATTTGATCAGAACACTGAATAGACCATTCCAAATGATGTTGTTGTTGATTGGATTCAGGCTTTGTGTCGTTATCATGCTGAAAGGTGAATTTTTTTATCATCTTCAGGGGTTTAACAGAGGTCCTCAGGGTTTCCAAGCTTAAGCATGGCAGCTTCATAACCCCATGCTGCCACCAGCATGCTTTAACATAGACATAGTGTTCTTCAGGCAATCAGCTGTATTGTATGTGCACCAAACATTGCAAAGCCCTACCTAGTTCTCGTTAAGGCAAAGCACATTCTGCCCCCTAGTTAAGGTGATTTAGGTTAGAGTTTAAATGTTTTTTTTTTTTTCGTGAGAATTTTGACAATGTGATTCTGTACATGACTGCACAGCAGGCAGATGAAACCAATTAGATGGCAGGAAAATCCAGCATCATTTTTGCATATGATCATTATTTTCAACATGATCTTAAAGGCAATGGTCTAATTCCTATAGCAGTTGATTTTTTTTCTGACTCAAACGGTTTAGGCTCTGGGTTACTGATCAGTAGGTTTTGTGTTCAAATCCCGGCACTTTATCCTCTCTGCTCCAGGGGGCGCTGTATCATGGCTGACTCCCCACTCTGACCTGCAACACGGGGATGTTTTTCCAAAGTGTCTAAATTTTAGCAAATCAACTGATCCCTTGACTTACTGCTGTCACAGAACTCAAACACTTTCAGGTGGACTGCGCTGACTGTGTAAAAATCTTGTTACAAAGTAAGAGACACCCAATGAAGTCTGTACATCTATAGATTTATATTACAGGTTCGTATCTATGGTGTTTTGACAAAATAAAAAATTTACCCTTGTTGGAGAACGTTAGATACAATTTTTTCAGCCATCGTCTGTGTTTATTATTAGTCTTCTATTATTATTGCATCTTCTGTGCAATTTGCTGTAAATTAACTGTTACCATGGAAACTATAACATGTTAGAGCAAGCATGTTAATATAAACTTATTGCGCTGTGAGCATTAAATGTGTAATTATATAAGATCTCTAACAGACCACTGTGCTGGAAAGATTTGTGAGAGTAATAACCACTGCTTAACTCTGAGTCACCTGTCCCATTATAACCAGGTGTGCTATCAGGTTATTATACCTTTTATTTTCCCGTAAATGGTTCTCTTTGTTCTTTACTTACATTTTGTTGGTTGCTGCGTCACATACTGTAAAAGCTGACAAAGAAAAGATCAGGCGTGATTTATGGTATTTATTTTGGTTTCATTTGTCTCCCTCATGGAACCTGGATTTTTGTAAAAAGTTTATTTCTAATTTCAAAGGAAGCATGTGTGCATATTTAGCTGCAGAATTGTCTGATACACTTTATGCAAATGTGGGTGTGTTTAAGGTCTTGTATGCAAATGTAGGTCTTGTATGGGAAAATGGTCATATAAGAATGGAAGGTGGATCAGCCGTCTGGTCTTTTCATTGTGTGTAAAAATGATGTATTAATGATAAGCACTTCTTTATTCCCCCCCTCTCTCTCTCACACACACACACACACACACACACACACACTTTTTGATCTGACTTTGATGCTCAGATTACGTGGCCATTAAACACACGGTGTGTGAGGGTCGACTATACTGTCATTTTGTGCTTCAGGTTAGTTTTATCTAAAGGACAGAGACTTGTAACAGAGTGTAAATGATCAGGAAGGGTTTGGTCTCTCTCTCTCTCTCTCACACACACACACACACACACATCTTATCTTTGCTTGATTACTTGCAGCACATGTCTGTTTCATCTGCACTGAAAACCCCCTTAGCCGCTTTAACCAGTAGCAACACATTCACAATTACAGGCTTAGGCTAAAGCAAACATCTGCATTCTCCCCAACACACTCACACACACACACACACACAGTAGGATGGGATTTGGAATGTATTAGTGCATGCTGCTCCTTGCCGTGTCCTTGTTGGTGGGGATCTGCAGAAGATGTCGGGGATTCGAGTACAGTTGCTGCACCACAGTTACACTACTGAGTGGAGTTAGCATTAGAGTGAGCACTCTAACGAGTTCCACCAGGACTATAACATCTGTTTTATAGCCTGGAGTATAACATATGGTACACATCTGTTCTATAGTGTATCCACCTGGCCAGTTACACACACATGCGTTCGATAATGTATCCACCCAGACTTATACATTCACCCTATAACGGATCCTTTCTATAAGTTATCCACCCAGACTCCAGGTAGATACGCTATAGAATGGTCCTATACTATAATGACTATAATGTATACATTTATTCTATAGCGTATTTACATGACTATAGTGTGTCACATATCAAATATCATCATACTGATGGCATATCAATTTAGATAACATATTCTTTTACATTTTTCTAACCTATGATAATATGGGCTATAACTTATCCACCTGGGCTAAGACCCATCGATCCAAAACATGTCACATCAATCAGGACTGTAACACATTAAACTGGGCTATTGATCAGGAATCTACTGTATATAAATAAGCAAAAGCTTTTGTCTGTACATCGGCCAGAACTCGCTCTTTCAATAGCATTATGTTTCATACACTGGAGGACCAGAAACCAGACCAAAAACGTTTTTGTCAGATTTTGTTGCACATTCACGCAAAACTGCCTGGACAGAATTTACTGAATCTCCTGCAGTCCTTAGATCTCTGCCTGAAGTTTAATCTGCACCATCAGTGAATCTAAATGTGGAGTAAAAGTGATGTTATGAACAGTTATGTGTGGGATTTAATAATCTACTGTAAAATAATCTACTAATGCGCTACTGTCTCAATGTAAACAAACACCTGCACCAATAGATATTAATTAGAAAAGATAAAGTGAATATTTTTACTGGGATTAGTTCATATGTGCTGGAGAATCCCATGGACATTTATCGAAAGACATTGTTTGTAATTCGATTGTGACAGTTGAGAGTTTAGCTGATTTAATATTGCTCTACATCAGTGCTTGTCCTATATTATGAAGTAAGAGTGTGATGATGAGAAACGGTATGATATGAGTGTCAGATTACATTTTACAGGATATAATGGAGACGTGGTGTGTCTGTGCTTCACTCGCACCCACTGTGGGAAACAGCGTATTGTTTGCTGCTTCCCTCCTGCGTAATTTCTCCCTGTATCAGTCCATCAGTCCATTTCTGCTCCACTTGATTGTTCAGACAAAACACACAGGAGATAATGGGGTGGCTTTTCTTCTGAACTGGCCGGTCATCCACTCCGGACACTCAATGAGCCATGAAACCATTTCCTTATGCACAAACACTCCAGTACACGTCGCTGTTTATGTATCAGTCATCACGGTACGGTCAACACTGCTCTCGTATTGTGAGCGCTAAGTCAATGAGCATCATGCAAATAGAAAAGCTGTATAACTTAAAAGGGAAGTTGTAAAATAGAAAAATCTATAAATAAACCACACACAATAGATGCTGTGATTGTGTTGCTCATCCACTCTGGAAAAAATGAGCCATGATGCCTTTTTCCCTTTGAAAACTCAAAAACAAACACACTGGGCGGATCATGTTGATGTTCGCGCTGCAGGTTTTTCTCTCATGTTGATATTCTGGTGAACTGAACATGGTTAGTTTGTTCTGGCACCGTGATATTAAAGTGTGTTTGGCAAAATTGATCAGGTAGCATTTTTAAGGAAATTAGGATTGATGTGGGAATAGTTAACATGGCGTGGAACTATAATAATTACCAACAAAGTCTGAGCAAGTCTGGAAGGTGAACACTCTACAGGGGATTAGCTTTTATACTGTATTTGGCTAAATAATAATAATAATAATTATAATAATAATACTGCTGTTCAAATCATCATAGTGATGATGTAACTACCAGACACATTCTCTGACCCGATCGTACTACGCTCATATTGCACATTTACAATTGGCGATAACCTCTAAATCTGAGCTATAAAATGGCAATCAATTGTCAACTGTCAATCAACAAATCCTTACAGCGTGTTGTTCTAGGCTACAAGGAGTCATTCAGGTTGGTCGAGTATCAATCCGGGTTAAAGTGTATCTCTCTGAGCATAACTGGTTCCTAGCATTTTAGACATAAAGCTAGTAATGTTTGCTTTTTGCAATTTGAAACTTTTTTGCAATGAATAGTTTTGCAATTTGCTTGTGGACCTGAAGCCAATCACGCTGGGTATTTGGTGTAAAAGCAGTTCCATTCCCAGGAACAGACCTCCTCCTTCTCCTCTTCATGAACTTGGTGCACTGTGGTTTACTTCACATGAACTCATGCACGTCATGGTCGGTGCCTAATTTTACTGGTGCAAGATCGTGCAGTAAAACATCTCATACAGTGCTCGTCTCATGACACGCTGCACATAGAGTTCGGCAGATCTCCTTCATGAGAACGATAATTACCACTGTGGAAAGAAATTGCATGCATTTAACATGTGGCACTAGCACTACAGTCAGCGGTTTTAGCATGCCTTAGCATTCATCCTCTTGGCTGAGACGTCACAGGAGTGGCAGGACGTTTAAGGTCATGTTTGAGCATTGTGTATTTCAGAGCGATTGATTGCTGGCTCATCACAACACTCCCTCTGCCAGGTGTGATTACCATGGCTACTGTTTGTGTTGGAAAGAAGATGAAAGAAGCTGGATGCTGTGAGTTTGTTGATACGAGGTGTAGCTGGTGTGATGGTGTTCAGGAACATGGCAGCCGATTTGGCTGAGTGTGATCATGAGAGGAACAATGTGCAACTGAAACACACGGCTGCCAGGAGGTGCGCCTTGGAGGAGCAGGAATACATGCCGCATCACGGATCAGTGCTTAACAAGTTCAGTGTGCTGAAAGGAAGAGCATAAAACTGTCACATCTCTTCGCACCTCACTATCCTGCTGTCGTGATGTCAGATGTTATTGGTTCACCTCCACACAAGACTTATTTCCACTTGTTCTGCAAACTTACCTCCGCAAACTCGCCTCTGCATCGCCACTCTCTAAACTCCCTTTTACGTCACTCCGTAAACTCACCTACACATCGCTCCATAAAACACACCTTCACGTCACTCCGTGAACTCACCTCCATGTTAAACTCACCTCCACGTCACGGCTCCATAAACCCCCCCTCACGTTGTTCTATAAAACTTACCTCCACGTCGCCGCTCTGTAAACTCACCTCCACGTCACTCCATAAAACTCACCTCCACGTTACTCCATAAAACTCACCTCCACGTTACTCCATAAAACTCACCTCCACGTCGCCGCTCTGTAAACTCACCTCCACGTCGCTCCATAAAACTCACCTCCACGTCACTCTATAAAACTTACCTTTACGTCGCCGCTCTGTAAACTCACCTCCACGTCACTCCATAAAACTCACCTCCACGTCGCCGCTCTGTAAACTCACCTTCACGTCGCTGCTCTGTAAACTCACCTCCACGTCACTCCATAAAACTCACCTCCACGTCGCTGCTCTGTAAACTCACCTCCACGTCACTCCATAAAACTCACCTCCACGTCGCTGCTCTGTAAACTCACCTCCACGTCGCCGCTCTGTAAACTCACCTTCACGTCGCTGCTCTGTAAACTCACCTCCACGTCACTCCATAAAACTCACCTCCATGTCGCTGCTCTGTAAACTCACCTCCACGTCACTCCATAAAACTCACCTCCACGTCGCTGCTCTGTAAACTCACCTCCACGTCGCTCCATAAAACTCAACTCCACGTCGCTGCTCTGTAAACTCACCTCCACGTCGCTGCTCTGTAAACTCACCTCCATGTCGCTTCATAAAACTTACCTCCACGTCGCCGCTCTGTAAACTCACCTCCACGTCGCCACTCTGTAAACTCACCTCCACGTCGCCACTCTGTAAACTCACCTCCACGTCGCCGCTCTGTAAACTCACCTCCACGTCGCCGCTCTGTAAACTCACCTCCACGTCGCTGCTCTGTAAACTCACCTCCACGTCGCTTCATAAAACTTACCTTCACGTCGCTGCTCTGTAAACTCACCTCCACGTCGCTTCATAAAACTCACCTCCACGTCGCTGCTTTGTAAACTCACCTCCACGTCGCTGCTCTGTAAACTCACCTCCACGTCGCTCCATAAAACTTACCTTCACGTCGCTGCTCTGTAAACTCACCTCCACGTCGCTCCATAAAACTCACCTCCACGTCGCTGCTCTGTAAACTCACCTATACGTCGCTGCTCTGTAAACTCACCTCCACGTCGCTCCATAAAACTCACCTTCACGTCGCTGCTCTGTAAACTCACCTCCACGTCGCTCAATAAAACTCACCTCCACGTCGCTGCTCTGTAAACTCACCTTCACGTTACTCCATAAAACTCACCTCCACGTCGCTGCTTTGTAAACTCACCTCCACGTCGCTGCTCTGTAAACTCACCTCCACGTCGCTCCATAAAACTCACCTCCACGTCGCCGCTCTGTAAACTCACCTCCACGTCGCTGCTCTGTAAACTCACCTCCACGTCGCTCCATAAAACTTACCTTCACGTCGCTGCTCTGTAAACTCACCTCCACGTCGCTGCTCTGTAAACTCACCTCCACGTCGCTCCATAAAACTTACCTTCACGTCGCTGCTCTGTAAACTCACCTCCACGTCGCTCCATAAAACTTACCTTCACGTCGCTGCTCTGTAAACTCACCTCCATGTCGCTCCATAAAACTCACCTCCACGTCGCTGCTCTGTAAACTCACCTCCACGTCGCCGCTCTGTAAACTCACCTCCATGTCGCTCCATAAAACTCACCTCCACGTCGCTCCATAAAACTCACCTCCATGTCGCTCCATAAAACTCACCTCCACGTCGCTGCTCTGTAAACTCACCTCCACGTCGCCGCTCTGTAAACTCACCTCCATGTCGCTCCATAAAACTCACCTCCACGTCGCTCCATAAAACTCACCTCCACGTCGCTCCATAAAACTCACCTCCACGTCGCTCCATAAAACTCACCTCCACGTCGCTGCTCTGTAAACTCACCTTCACGTCGCTGCTCTGTAAACTCACCTCCACGTCGCTGCTCTGTAAACTCACCTCCACATCGCTGCTCTGTAAACTCACCTCCATGTCGCTCCATAAAACTCACCTCCACGTCGCTGCTCTGTAAACTCACCTCCACGTCGCCGCTCTGTAAACTCACCTTCACGTCGCTGCTCTGTAAACTCACCTCCACGTCACTCCATAAAACTCACCTCCATGTCGCTGCTCTGTAAACTCACCTCCACGTCACTCCATAAAACTCACCTCCACGTCGCTGCTCTGTAAACTCACCTCCACGTCGCTCCATAAAACTCAACTCCACGTCGCTGCTCTGTAAACTCACCTCCACGTCGCTGCTCTGTAAACTCACCTCCATGTCGCTTCATAAAACTTACCTCCACGTCGCCGCTCTGTAAACTCACCTCCACGTCGCCACTCTGTAAACTCACCTCCACGTCGCCACTCTGTAAACTCACCTCCACGTCGCCGCTCTGTAAACTCACCTCCACGTCGCCGCTCTGTAAACTCACCTCCACGTCGCTGCTCTGTAAACTCACCTCCACGTCGCTTCATAAAACTTACCTTCACGTCGCTGCTCTGTAAACTCACCTCCACGTCGCTTCATAAAACTCACCTCCACGTCGCTGCTTTGTAAACTCACCTCCACGTCGCTGCTCTGTAAACTCACCTCCACGTCGCTCCATAAAACTTACCTTCACGTCGCTGCTCTGTAAACTCACCTCCACGTCGCTCCATAAAACTCACCTCCACGTCGCCGCTCTGTAAACTCACCTCCACGTCGCTCCATAAAACTCACCTCCACGTCGCTGCTCTGTAAACTCACCTCCACGTCGCTCCATAAAACTCACCTCCACGTCGCTGCTCTGTAAACTCACCTTCACATCGCTGCTCTGTAAACTCACCTCCATGTCGCTCCATAAAACTTACCTCCACGTCGCCGCTCTGTAAACTCACCTCCACGTCGCCGCTTTGTAAACTCACCTCCACGTCACTCCATAAAACTCACTTCCACGTTGCGGTGTAAACTCATCATTGTCAGGCCTTGGGTCGAAAAGAAATATTATTGTGGTATTATCAAAAATCTTGTGGCCTGGGTGCAGAGGATTGTGGGTAAAAGATGGCAGATGCATGGCAGCTGAGAGACAGACACATGCAGGTGGAGATTAAGCCCCGCCTCTTTGTCAGGAAGGGAGGAATGTGGTGTGGTCGTTGGGGTTAACATGCCTCCTCATGCCCACCCTCTGCTCATCACACCAAACACTCCTGATTACAGCCGCTAACCATTTTACACACACACACACACACACACACACACACACACTTCAAACACAGAGTGAAGTAGAACAGGTTTCATCTTTTTTCAAATGGGGGAAACTTCTAAATGCAGATCAGTGTGTGTGTGTGTGTGTGTGTGTGTGTGTGTGTGTGCAGTACAGGAAGTATTCATTCTTATGAAGCAGCATGTGTACATTAAATCCTAAAACTGAAACATACAGAAGCTCATAAACGTGTATACTAAAGCCTGGGAAGAGAGAGAGAGAGACAGAGAGAGAGAGAGAGAGAGAGAGAGAGAGAGAGTTGAGGTGGTGTGTAGCATGTTGATTGGTACAGAGCAGAAGAACATCTGGACAGATAATTGCAGGAGAGAGGAACCGAGTTTTCTATAAAACAGCACCACACTGAGATCAAACACACCACACTGGGAGCACACTCAGACCACAGGTCACACACACGCACACACACACACACACACACACACACACAGGGAAAAAAAAAAACATGTTTACTGTTACTGTGCATATTGATTTTTTCACTTTTACTTCAATAATATATATATATATATATATATATAAAATAAATAATAATAATAATAATCATAATAATAATCATTAAAAGAAGAAAAGGAAAAGAAGAAGAAGATCCTATAGTGGAGCAGGAGTTTATCTAGAAACATCTAGGCTCCTAACAGTGTGTGTGTGTGTGTGTGTGTGTGTGTGTGTGTGTGTGTGTGTGTGTGTTCGTGTGTGTGTGTGTGTGTGTGTGTGTGTGTGTGTGTGTGTGTGTGTGTGTGTCACTAGCTTGTTCCTTTACCATGGAACTGCTGTTTATCAACTTCACTACGTTGTTGCTTTGATGAAGCAGAGGGGGCATTCATTGAGAAACACCATACACACACAAACACACACACACACACACACACACACACACACACATCAAACACAGTTTGAACACATAACACATGTTGGACCCTGGTGCTTATTCCCTGTACAGTCCACATGAACACCATCACCAGCCCAGTGTGGGCATGTCCCAAACCACAGCAATCTCAGATTCTCAGAACTTCCTGTTTCAGACATCACTTCCTGTGTTGGGCTCCACCCCCCTGAGCCTCCAGGCGCTGTTGTAGGATAAGACTTCCAATCACTTAGGACATGAGCAGGCATGTCCACTTCCGATCCCCCTTAGGGGCTTTTCCCCCATGTCCACTAAAAATAGGGAACTTAAAAACACACCTGTTTTACTTTTATTTAAAAGTCAACATTGTAGCGATGTTCTGAGCGCATTCCCAACCACCCGTGTCCTAACTGCTCCCTTAACCTCCCATATGCCACATCCACACTTACATGCAGTACTTATAATACATCCGCACTTTCCTATAGTCATGTGACACTGGAGCAATCAGAGATTAAAAATGAGGTGTGTGTGTGTGTGTGTGTGTGTGTGTGTGTGTGTGTGTGTGTGTCTGTCAGTATGAGGGTGGCCCTCGCTTCCTTTTGGTAATTGGATCTAAAAGTTTTTAACTCAAGCTGACAGATGAAGGAAGGGAGGACTAGGTGTTGACACACACACACACACACACACACACACACTGCATAGGTTGTGAGGAATGAACACATAATTACTTTAAGAATAAACCAGATTACTTATCAGTTTTTCATTAGCGCAGGTGCAGCTAGCTGTTAACGCATACCAGAGAAAGAAAGAAATCTACTTCCTGTCGAGGTTTTATACAAATCTCACTCTGATTGGTCGCTGTGTGTTGTATTCTGTTTGTGAGAAAAATGTCACCATTTCTTAAAGGTTACATTACTGTACTGCATCAGGCAAAGACAACAACTAGAGAGATCAAGCTGACATGACTGGAACAGGGTTAAGCACCGTTCAAGACATTTAACCCTGGATGAGTGTGATGTGAGATAAAAGCTGTCCAGTAGAAACCAGAGCTATGTTGAATAGTGAAAGTAAAAGCATTTATACACACACACACACACACACACACACACAATGTGATGAGAGCTTACAGGACTGGGACTAAACAGCGGTGTGTTCATAATAAAACTACTTGTTCATGAGACTCACCAGGACTAAAAGTCTTCAGTTTGTTAGGGATCATAAAGACTGGACTTTGGAGTGATGGAGAAAGGTCATGTGACCTGATGAGTCCAGACTGATCCTATTCCAGAGTGATGGGCGTGTCAGGGTGAGAAGGGAAGGACATGAGGCGATGCTCCCATCATGCATAGTGTCCACTGTACAAGCCTCTGGAGACAGTGTTATGATCTGGGGTTGATCAGTTACTCAGGTCTAGACTCAGTAACGTTATGGGGCAATAAAATGAAGTCAGCTGACCACCTGAATGTACTGAATCACCAGAGGATCACATCTATGGAGGTTGACTTCTTGCCTAATTGCACGGACACATCACTATCATGTCCAGTTGACTAGAAATCTAGCTCACCATCTTTTCATCACTCAAATCGAACAGGCATGGATGCTAATTTTTTATTTGAACTATTTTATAGCTCTGTCACTTGCTGCATCCAATAAAACAAAGTTACAAGGATATAATTCAACCTCATTTTGCAATCTATTCTTTCCCAGCACTTAATTGTTGTTCTCTGTCTTCCAGGTGGTGTTGGATCACATGCGACGAAAGTGTAAATGTCACGGCACGTCGGGAAGCTGCCAGTTGAAGACCTGTTGGCAGGTGACTCCTGATTTCCGGCTAGTGGGCTCCCTGCTGAAGGAGCGCTTCAACCTAGCTGCGCTAATCAAAACACACAACCGAAACACAGGCCAAGTAGAGCATGTACCTCAGCATCAGCATCACCATCATCATCACCATCATCATAATCATCACCACCACCCTCCACAGCAAGAGCGGCGACGCAACAACGCCAACGCGCTCGTCTACTTTGAGAAATCTCCGGATTTCTGCGAAAGGGACATTGAGTCAGACTCGGCAGGGACGCAAGGGCGCATCTGCAACAAGACAAGCCAGGGAATGGACAACTGCGAGAGCCTGTGCTGTGGTCGGGGACACAACATCCTGCAGCAGACACGACGGGAACGCTGCAACTGTAAATTCCACTGGTGCTGCTACGTTGTGTGTGAGGAGTGCCGGGTAAATGAGTGGGTCAGTGTCTGCAAGTGACAATAACTAAGACCCGTATAAATGAATCAATAAATATATAATTGCCCAAAGACGGGGAGCGACAAAAGGGCCGAACCATGATGATCAACACAAGACATCGGACATTTTCCCAATGGACTGCCAGCATTCTGTTCTCTGTAGCAGAACAGAACATAAAGAACCACTTGTTGGAGTATAAAAACTGGTGTATGCTGAGTGTAACTCCACCCCTTGTGCCCAGTCTTGCCCACCTGTTCACCCTACTCACAGTACTTCTGCACTGTGTCAATTCAGGAAAAATCAGTTTTAAAAGTAAAACAATAAGACAGTTTGATTAAGATCACTAGAGAGCACTCAGTAACGTCAATAACATTTAACTTATCTATAAAGATCTCGGAGGTGAGATGCTCTCTGGTACTTACTGGACGGAGACAAAAAGACACACCATATTTATCCACTATGCACAGAGCTTTTGGTTCATTCCTAAATGTTTATACAGTATGTTTAACGCTTTAGTTTATACGTACCACAAACGTCATGTGGATTACTTTAAGTCACACCTGCAGGAATGTTTGTCAGGAGACAAACATGCAACACACACGCCAGTTTCTTGTAAGGGAAATTTTATTTTTTATAAAGTTTGTCCCGCCACACTTAGTGTTGCCACAGTTAATTACAATGATTAGCATGACAACCTTATTACACGATTTATAAGGAGCTTCTCCACAAAGCTAGCAGTAGTGATGTTTCTCAGGTGCAGTCTGAGAGCAGTGTAAATTCTGTGGTAGCATGCCTACCATAAAAGCCCTTCAAGTTCTTCAAGGGTTCTTTAAGCATTCTTTAGTAACCAGACAAAGTCCCAGTAATGCCACTAGCTAGCTAACAATCCTAGCCAACAATCAAGTACATATAGATGTACTGTTTTAATCCTGAACGTAAATAACGGCAACCCATTCATCACTCAGGACTCAAATGCATTGCTTCTCTGCTACAGGGGAATACTGATGGAGAAATCAAACACACAGCTCCTGACGCTTTATTGGGCAAAAGCGCAAAGCATTCGAGTTTATCCTCCCCTCTGTGTCTGGGAGGTGAACTGTGTCGTCACAGTGGAACTGTTTGCACATACAGAGCAGCTCTGTTCTCAACAACTGACTGACCCCAAATATTCTGCCTCTGCCCGCAATATACATTTCTTTTGTAGGTTTATTTTTTATTATTATTTAAATTTGTATAATGTTTAAGTTTAAATGTATAAGTTATTTTATTATGTGGATAATTTAATATTTGAGCAATTGTAATAATAATAATAATAATAATAATAATAATAAAAACTAAGAATGAAAAAGATCTGGTGAGAGTTGTGATTTTTAGATGACGAGGTGGATGGATAGATGGTATAATGGAGCTATGGATGGATGAAGATAGCTAGATTGATGGATAATTGACAAAGATGCATGAATGGAGATCGAGGTGGAACCTGGAACCAGGATGCATTATGATATAGACAGAGTGATGATCTGGGAGATGTCCTGCTGGGAAACCCCGGGTTCGGGCATTCATAAGTATGTTACTGTGACACGTATCACCTACCTGAACACTGCTACTTATCAGGAAAGTGGATGGATAGATGCATGGATGGAGAAAAGGAATAAATAGCTTATGATAGCTGGAGGAAAATAAGATGAAATGAAAAAATGGGTAAAAAGAATGGATTGATGTATATATGGACAGACAATAAGGGAGACGGCTGCACCATAGGATAAATGGACAGATTGGTGGGTAAACAGATGGATGGATGGATGGATAGTAAATGATTGGTCATGATACTGAATTTAAACATTTCTGCTGAGGACGGCTCCTTCTAGAGAATGTGCCCTACCCTGTATCAGAGTAATTGTGGTAACCTGCTCAGTGATTTAAAAATGATTTGCATAAGATCAGGTAACTGAAAGTTTATATCCTTATCATTAAGCGTGGCTTGTCTTTAATCTCACCACAAAGTTCGAAATGTCATTCCAAAGTCAACACGGTGTTCCCGCCACGGCATTTAGCCCTCACTGTTCCCCAAGGGTGTATCTGTCAATCACATCAGAGCAGATCTGCACGTTCCTAAAACTGCACTGTCTTAAAGTCTAACTTGTTTCTGGGTTGTACATGTTTTTTTTTTTTTTTTTATATCTGTTTAACAATTTTTTTTAGTTATATCCATTCAACAAATAATGAAGTCTTAGATGTATTAAAGTATTTTAAAACATTCGATTGTTAGTATTTAATTTAACCTCTGCATTACTGTGAGAATAAGAATTTTTATTTCTGTTTAAAGACTTACAAAACAAACTTTACAGAAAAAAATATTATCATATAAATGTTAAATGTTATTTAAAAGGATATCCTAAATATGGTTTTATGATAATCATGTAAGAAGGAAATAGTTAAACAGAGATTTATTAAATATTTTAATAAGGTAATTTTATACATTATTAAATGTATATTTTATTCAGTAGTTAGATACTAATTATATTACAGCACATCATACACTACTAATATAGAACATAATATTAAGAAAGAAAGAAAGAAAGAAAGAAAGAAAGAAAGAAAGATGGCTTGGTGGTCCAGGGTTTGATGATCTCATAATGTTCCTGTAGATTTCCAGCAGGTTCTCTGGTTTCCTTCTACAACATACTGGTAGGTCGCCTGACTTTTAGAAATTGCCCCCAAGGTGTAAGTGAGCGTGTAAATAAATGTGTGTGTGTGTGTGTGCGTGTGCGTGTGCATAGTACTCGTGGCGTGCATGTTGCGGCATCCCATGCAGGGTGTATTTCGACCTCACACCCTGTGTTCCTGGATCCACCCCAACCACAAACCCAAGGATTTGAAATAAATACTAAACATTTCTAACATTTCATTTAATTAAAATGACAGTAAAATACTAAATACAATTTTACAGTTGTGTCCTGGCTCGCTGCCCAGGGTGCGCCCCGCCTAGTGCCCTGGGCTCCTGGCTTTATGACCCTGTACGAGATAAACTCTACACAGAATGAATGAAAGTGAGTAAGAGAACTCACAACTGCAAATGTGTGTGTGATCAGAGATGTTATTCAGTGGTTGGACAGTAAACAGGAGTCCTGGTGTCCTGCTCCTGACCCAACAGCAAGCCTCAAACCGTCCACAAATTAAAAACTCCGTCAGGGCAGAGTATTTTCATCTGCACTGTGTGTTTAACTCAGAGAGAGAGAGAAAGAGAGACTGAACTGTGTTCATCCATCAGCCAGAACACAAGTCTCTACAAGTAAAACATACAAAAACACACACACAATACATGAAGTTAGCAGTATTTAATCCTGATTCATTTCAGTTTGTAGATACCAGCTCTGCCCTAGTTTTAAATATGATCAAGTCTAACTCTAGCTGATATAGTTATAAACATTCATGTGTTAATGATCCCTCATGCTCCCAGAGCCGCTCTCTCGCACTCTGAGTCCTGGAATATGGCCGTAATAACCTGGTGATTCAGTACATCCAGGTGGTCAGCTGACTTCATTTTATTGCCCCATAACGTTACTGAGTCTAGACCTGAGTAACTGATCAACCCCAGATCATAACACTGTCTCCAGAGGCTTGTACAGTGGACACTATGCATGATGGGTGCATCGCCTCATGTCCTTCCCTTCTTACCCTGACACGCCCATCACTCTGTAATAGGCTCAGTCTGGACTCATCAGGTCACATGACCTTTTTCCATCATTCCAAAGTCCAATCTTTATGATCCCTAACAAACTGAAGACTTTTAGTTCTGATGAGTCTCAATTACAAGTGGTTTTCTTATAGACACACAGCTGTTTAGTCTCAATCCTGTGAGTTCTTATTACATTGTGTGAGTGTGTGTGTGTGTGTGTGTGTGTGTATGTGTGTGTGTGTGTGTGTGTGTGTGTGTGTGTGTGGTTGTTTGGAAATGCTCTTATTTTCACTATTTACCAGAGCTCAGATTTTAACAAGACAGTACCATGTGACATCATGTGACAATAGTGAGGACTTCATAAACTTTTTTAATAATAAAATTGTAAATATCAGGCATAAAATTGAGGCTTTGAAACCAGACAATATAATTTAATTCAATTCAATTCAATTTTATTTCTATAGTGCTTTTAGCAATTTTCATTGCCGCAAAGCAGCTTTACACAATCAAAAGAATTATTTAAGTTAGTATGAAATGTGAATTTGTATGAATCAAAATGGTCAGTTTGTCCCTGGTGAACAAGCCGAGGGCGACAGTGGCAAGGAAAAACTCCCTGAGATGGTAATAGGAAGAAACCTTGAGAGGAACCAGACTCAACAGGGAACCCATCCTCATCTGGGTGAAACAGAAAGCAGTAAATGATCTGCATTTATACAGTGTGTAGGGTGGGAGGCAGTTCAGCTATAATAGCTGATGTTAATTGATGTTAATATGGAGTCCAGGTAGTTTTTGAAGACCCAGGTAGACTTGTAAGAAGTTCCAGTCCTGAACTATCGAACTGTCAAGTCCCCAGAGACTGCTAATTGATGCAGATGTTAAACTAACTATGTCAGATCGGAACCTAGAATACTTTACTCCCTTTGAAGAGAATAAATTAATTTCACTCATCTCTTCTGCAAATTCATCAACCTGTATATTAGATCCTGTACCGACACATTTTCTTAAACAGATAGTACCAGCAATAACAGAACCCCTGTTGAGAATAATTAATTCCTCACTCAGCATTGGGTATGTTCCAAAATCTTTTAAATTAGCAGTTATTAAACCGATTAATAAGAAACCTGACCTCGACCCCTGTCAGCTGTCCAGTTACAGGCCAATATCAAACCTCCCCTTTATCTCTAAGATTCTGGAAAAGATAGAAGCAAAGCAGCTATTCTCCTATCTACTTAAAAATAAAAACAAAATGTATCAGTCAGGATTTAGGCCTCATCACAGTACAGAGACAGCACTCGTTAAAGTAGTAAATGACCTCCTATTGGCCTCTGATCAGGGTTGTGTAACTATGCTTGTATTACTTGACCTCAGTGCAGCTTTTGACACCATTGATCATAGTATTCTTCTTCACAGATTAGAAAATGTAGTAGGAATTACGGGAACAGCCCTCTCCTGGCTCAGATCCTATTTGACCCATCGTTATTAGTATGTAGACTTAAATGGTGATTATTCTGTATGTTCTCTAGTGAAGTTTGGTGTTCCACAGGGTTCAGTTTTAGGCCCACTGCTTTTTTCCCTTCACGTGCTTCCTCTGGGCAACAAAATCCGTAAACATGGTATTAGTTTTCATTGTTATGCTGACAACACACAGTTATATGTCTCAGCAAAACCAGATGAGAAAAACCAGCTTACTAAAGTTGAGCAATGTGTGCAGGACATTAGAGATTGGATGCTAATTAACTTCCTTCTGCTTAATCCTGATAAGACAGAAGTTCTAGTCATAGGACCACAAGCAGCTAGAAGTAAGCTTTTAAATCACACTGTAACTTTAGATGACCTTTCTACTCCATCAAGTGCAACAGTTAAAGCCCTCAGTGTGATTATAGATTCCACCCTTTCATTAGCTCATGTAGATAATATTACCAGGATAGCATTCTTTCACCTCAGGATATTGCCAAAATAAGTAATATATTGTCGCTAAACGATGCAGAAAAACGTTTTGGGTTATTTTGCTGTAACCCTGTTTCCTGAAAAAGCGGGAACGAGATGCTGTGTAAAAACGTTATGGGAACATCTCGTTGTGTTGCCGGTTGTGAAGCATGTGTGTATCAAATTTTTGGCTTATATAACCTCGGTCAGGTGACGTCATCTGATGAAGTGCACCTGCAGGTTATAAATTGAAGTGAACCAGAAACATTCCTTAGATCAATTTAGTCTAAAAGGACGTCCAGTCACGCATGCAGTGCGGCATTAATGCGCAGCATCTCATTTCTGCTTTTTCAGAGAACAGGGTTATAGCAAAGTAACCGGAGACGTTCCCTTTCAAAAGCTACACTCGATGCTGCGTGAAAACGCTATGGGAACAAGAATACCAATGCCGCCGCACTGCAAGTGTCTGTACCCACAGGGTTGTGTTGTGGGTGCGCACAATAGCCAAAGAGGTCTCAGACCTAGCTCTGGGAGGCTGACTCGAGGACCTGTAAGCCCGGAGTTGCATGAACATCCAAACTATAAAATCTAACAAATGTGTGCGGAGAGGATCAACCCGCCGCATAACACACTTGCTGCAAGGGGACACCTCTTGCCAGCGCAATAGATGAGGCAATCCCCCTGGACAAATGAGCCCTGATTCCTAGAGGCGAACTGTGACCACGCGCCTCGTGTGCTAGGGCAATAGCTCTCACCTGATATGACAGTGTTTGGAATAAAAAAGGCTGCTCTGACTTACGCCACTGGCTAGTGCGGTAGACATAAATCTGAAGAGTGTGCACTGAACACAGAAAGTTAAACCTTTCCTGCTCCGGAGCTGTAAAAGGGGGAAGACAGAAGGCTTCGAGGAAGACTGGATGCATGGTCAAGAATGAAAATGGTTCGGCTGAGGATGCAGAATAGCTCTGACTAACCCAGGGGCAAAGTATAGGCAGGACGTGAAGCCTGCAGATCTCCAATAACTATAAGAAAAAACATCTTAAGGGTCAGAAGCCAGACAGGCGCTGACTCTAGTAGTTTGGAAGGGGTGTCAAGCAGACCCCATCAGTCAGAACATGACAAGCCGAAATAGCGCCCGAGGACAACTTTTCTTGCAGAAACTCCAGCACTCTAAGACTGCACCCCAGCTCCGGAGTAAATCCCCTGGCTTTTAGCTAGAATGTACATCGCCCTGCAGGACAGGACCTGGTGCTTATTACTAACTAGCTTATTCAAGCGGAGTGAGCACAGGCTGCCCTGGTGATTATATGCGAGACTAACATACTGTAGTGTTGTCCACCCACACTAAGACATGGTAGCCTCTCAACTGCTGGAGGAAGTGTTTCAGGGCAAAAAAAAGAGCCATCATTGCGGGGCAACTGATGTGCCATGCGAGAAGATGGCCTCTCCAGCTCCCTTGGGCTGGACGGCCATCTAAGACCGCACCCCAGCCAGTGAGGGAAGCATCTGTCCTTAGCATCTTGCGACAACAAAACACACAATGAGTGGGACCCAAAGTCAGAAACCGGGGTCTGAACCACATAAAAACCTGGTTCCCTTCAGGGTGTTGGAAATGGATTCGACATGCGCAGGAGACAGCTGTGCCCCCATTGCGATTAAATCCTACGTTATACCCAAATTTGTTGTGTTCTGAGCAGGAAAGAGAACGCTTTAATGGTGTTGAGTCTCAATCCTAAAGAATCAAGATGAGCTAAGACGACTTGCCTATGTTGGAGCGCTAGCTTCTGAGACTGATCCAGAATCAGCCAGTCGCCTATGTCGTTTAAAATACGGATGCCCTGGAGTCGTAAGGAACTACATCCATGCATTTTGTATATGTGGGGGGGACAAAACTAGGCCAAATGGAAGGACCCGATAATGGTAAGCTCCCCCCGAAAGCAAACCTCAGGAACATCCTGTGTTGTGGCAATATTTCTATATGAAAATATGCGTGCTTCAGGTCGATTGTCACAAACCAATTCTTGGTTGGATTTGATAACAATTGTTTTGACAGTCAATATTTTGAAACATCTCAGGTTACTTTGCTGTAACCCTGTTCCCTGAAAAAGCGGGAACGAGATGCTGTGTGAAAGCACTATGGAAAACGTTTCGTTGTGACCAGTTGTGAAGCACGTGTGTGTTAAACACGACAAAGTTTTTGGCATATATAACCTCGGTCAGGTGATGTCACTCGATTAGGTGCACCTGGAGGTTATAAATAGACATGAACCGGAAACATCCTCATGTTAATTTTGTCTGAAGGATGTCCAGTCACGCATGCAGTGCGGCATTGGAGCGCAGCATCTCATTCTTGCTTTTTCAGGAAACAGGGTTACAGCAAAGTAACTCGAGACTTTCCCTTTCAAAAGCTACACTCGATGCTGTGTGAAAGCGCTATGGGAACGAGAATACCCACCCCACCGCACTGCAAGTGTCTGGACCCCCAGGGTTGTGTAGTGTGCGACCAGTCCCCCCAAGGAGTCTTAGACATAATTCTGGGATGCTGACTCAAGGACCCGCGAGCCTGGCATCCAACTATGAAGCCTGACAGATGTCTTGCAGAAAAGGCAGCCTGCCGCATGATATATTTCGCTGTCCACTGTCGCCCTCGGCTTGCTCACAGGAACAAACTGATCATGTTGATTCATACACATTCTCATTCCATACAAACTTAAATAATTCTTTTAATTGTGTAAAGCTGCTTTGCGACAATGACAATTGCTAAAAGCACTATATAAATAAAATTGAATTGAATTGAATTGAATACTTGGAAACCCCTCTTGCCAGAGCAATTGATGAGGCAAACTTTCTGGTCGACATGGCCCTAAACACCAGGGCCAGGGGTAGCTCAGTGGTTAAGGCATTGGACTACGGTTTGGAAGATCCCAGGTTCAAACCCCACAACCACCAAGTTGCCACTGTTGGGCCCTTGAGCAAGGCCCTTAACCCTCAACTGCTTAGATGTGTAATGAGATAAAAAAAAAAAAAAATGTAAGTCGCTCTGGATAAGAGCGTCTGCCAAATGCCCGTATGTATGTGCAGGTTTTTTTGTTTTTTTTTTTGTCTGTATACTAATTTACAAATTTTACATTGTGGGTTGTGATAATTTACTTATTCATTTGTCCAAAACTTTTAGTTTTATTTTTTAAGTTATTTTGTTGTTTGTAGAACTCTTGTTTAAGACCCCATAACTGGTTTTACCATTGTACATTTTAGCTCGTGCTTGTTTTATATTTTGCTGATTCTTGCTTTAGATTACTGATCTTGATCTTGATTTAGTACAGATGCTATACCTTCTAGTTTCTAGCTCTATGCTAGTTAATACTTTGTAAATTCTAGCTGTGTGCCAGCTATGTCCTAATCGTAACCCTGGCTATTTTTGATCAAAGATTTGTGCTAGTTTTATCATATTTAAATTACTAAATTTAAAGATTTTAAAATTTTAAGTAATCTTAGTGTCCTAGAATACTAAATGTTGTTTTTCAAACTTTAGATTTCAGCTTTAAGTTAATCTTGCACTTAGTAGTGTTTGGGTTTATGTTAGTTTATTTAAAATATATATATTTATGCAGGTTTGTTGTATGTGTTTGTCAAATTTATTGTACAGTAGTTTAATGTTTAATGTTTTTTTTAGATTTATGCTAGTTCAACATCAATGTTTTTTGGGGTCTATGCTAGTTTATTTTTGATATATTTTTTTAGTTTCTTCTCTATGTCTGTATGACAGTTTATCCTCTGTAGAGTTTAGTGTTATGTTGGTTTTATACTTTGTAGTTTCCATATTTAAGCATATTTGTAGACACCAGGTTTATATGAACCTGATAGTTGTAGATTCCTGCACTATGATTCTTTGTAGATTCTGAATTCATGCTATTTCTTAGCACAATCCTAGCAATTCATTAATTTTACTCTTATTAAAAGAAAAATTTGAGTTCTGTGAGTCATGGAGATCAGACATAAGCCTGAGTAGAGAACGATAGATCATACACAGCCTGATCAGAAGAACCTCACCACACGCAGCAAGCTTTAATCACTCTAATCTCTGACTTTTAGCTTCAGATTACACTCTTACACATCACTCGGATGCGGTGTGATGCCTTGATTTGTACTTTGCTCCAACTGTCTTGTGCTGTACAATTATCCTCTCTGGCTAAACGTCTACATAATCCACGGCTCTGCTCCTGTTTTAAAGTACTGTATTATCCTCCCGTAAAGTGTGTTTTCTTCTGACAAAAAAAGGAAAACTCCAAAAGAAGTAATTTGAGGCATTATAGTGTGCTCTTTCAGCTTCATTTACACACATTTGATCCATGCTAACATCCCAGTTTGATCCCTGTGATCCCTTAGCATTAGCATGTTCATGAGGAGGATGGCGGGTTAAGTTTTTCTTTGTCTCTCATTAAATATTAAGAATGCACTTTAAACCACATGCTCAAATCTTCCATTTTCACTCAGGCAGGGCAGAGACGGGCTGAAATGCTGAAATATTGATCAGTGGGGTTAAATATTCCCTTGCCGTGTGTTCTGTAAATGGCGAGTCCCTAGCATTAAGATGCTAACTTCTTACAGTGCAGCTAACCCATGGCTAAGTATGCTTTACTTCCTGAATAGTACATGAGACAAGATTCAAAAGGAGGTTTTCATTTTACCTGTAGCATCCTCACAGGAACTGTGTGTCCATAAAGTCACATCACAGGAAATCTACAAGCGACCAGAGCAGAAAAACTTGTTCACTGTTTGGACACATTGCTGAAAATAAATTATTAAAGTGCAATAAAGGGCATCATTTCTGAAATCTACTTAAACATTCAATTGAAACTTATTTAGAGTTTATAAATACACTTGTATAACACTAGCTGAAGTACCCGTCATTGACAGGAAAAGAGTTTGTAGAAATAGTTAGAAGGTTGTCCTTCTTTGGTGGTCAGACAAATACACTCCCTGTTCGGTAATCGGAGAGTGAATCACAGATGAGAAATGGAAAAAGTAGATCAAAGGATAAAGATGAAGTTTTGTCTTAAAACCACTCCAGCGTGTTAAAATTCACTTATACCACTTCAGCGCTGTTATTTCAGCCAAAGTGAAAATATGAACTAATCCCAGTCAAAATATTCACTTTATCTTTTCTAATTAATATCTATTGGTTTGTTTACATTGAGACAGTAGCGCATTAGTAGATTATTTTAAAGTAGATTATTAAATCCCACACATAACTGTACATAACATCACTTTTACTGACTAATTGTCCATACTATACACAGCAGGGTGGATCCATGCTTTCATGTTGTTTACACCGAAGTCTGATCCGAATGTTGCAGCAGAAATCAAGACTCATCAGACCAGGCGATGTTTTTTCCGATTTTCTATTGTCTGATGTTGGTGAGCCCATGTGACCTGTAGCCTCAGTTTCATGTTCTTAGCTGACAGGAGTGACACCCGGTGTGGTCTTCTGCTACTATAGAACATCTGCTTCAACAAGGTTCAACGTGTTGTGTGTACAGAGATGTTCTTTAGCAGGCCTTGGGTGTAACGAGATGTTACTTGAGACCTCGAGCCAGTCTTGGCGTTCTCTCTCCTCACTGTTCTCTGTGAAACTGATAATGCTATCAGCATATCATATATAAAAATATATATAGGCATATACATCTATATTATGGGTGATGAGTTCTATAAAGCTGTTTTGGGACAAACATTTTATGCCATTTTAACTTGAATTTGTTACGTGATGTACGAGCAGCAGCATGTGTGTGTACATGACCCACAACGAGTGCTGGAATGTTCCACTCCTCCTTCTGGATTCAGTTGAGTGCACTTTAATTGCACAGTTTTCCAAAAATAGACTGTTTCTTCATGAAAAGAAATGAGATGGAGATCTGAGAGGCGGAATGATGAGAGTTACACTTTCACGCTGCTTGTCACATCACATCACATCACATCACATCACATCACATCACATCACATCACATCACACTCCTGAGTTTCTGTAATCTTGTAATCAAATCCAGAACACAGGTCACACCAAGACTGCTTGGATCTCATTCATTCTTACTTCTTAGCTGGGTGGTAAGAGCAGTTCACCAATAACTACAAAGTGCTAATATAATATAATAATAATAATAATAATAATAAACTAAAACATTACAATTAATCATAACATCAAAATTATTTTAAGATTAATCAGTACTGTAGAAGAGATAAAAAAAATGTGATAAAGTGATATTACTTTTAATTACTGATAGAAACATGGCTGCAGAATGAAAAAAGAATGAACAAACAAACAACACAAATAAATACATTCAGGTGCATGGAATTCAATTGTTTTTTTATTGTATTATATCTATATCATGCAAGTAAATTGTATGAATAGTAAAGTTTTTTTCTTTTCTATTTATTCGATAAACACCAATGACAACAGACTACAAATCCCATCCTCCACTGTGGTGCTCGAGTCACATGATTGTCTGTGTCACATTACAGTGAATGATCTCTGGTGTAAATGAGCCCTGGTGTAAATAGCACCTTTGGTCACACACTCACTGCCTGGTTTTGGCTGTGACTGGTGGTTGTTGTCGCTGTTCACTATGTGCTATCACAGTGGCTCTGACAGTAGTTCAGGTTTATATTAATTTGCTCCAAGGTTCCTCTATGGAAGGATTCTCTGGTTTAAATAAGGTCAAAGAAAGATCTGTAAGATCTTTACCACCCCAGAGAACCCATGAGAAACCATTCTGTTCTTAGTGTGTATGCCAAGTTTGGCATAAATTGGTAAGCATGATTTTAAGTGCTTTAAAATGCACATGTTTTGTGCAGGTTACGTACAAATACATTATTGCATCGTGATGGGGAATACAAGTCCACCACAGGGTTCTTGTCAGCCTAGCAGGAGTCTCTCTCTCTCTCGCTCTTTCTCCCTCTTTCTGTAGCTTTGATCAGAGTTATCTGTCCTAAACGACGGTAAATTGCTCTTCAGAAGTGGACGTGTAATTAGTCCCTGCAGCATTAATAACTCCGAGCATTTGGGAGCCTGAGCTCTTTAATCTTCGGCCCTCTGCACTTGTTTTTTTCTTTCTCCCTCTACTTTACTGTTTTCTCTTCCGTGCTGACCCAGACAGGCCGCAAGCTGCTCAGTGCTCTCAGATCACAGAGCGCTGCATTGATGGACGGCGTGGCTAACAGCTAACATCTGAGCCAGCCAGACTCACACTCAGAGACAAGGGAAGGGAAAAGAATGGAGTTCCCAGCAGTTTACTGTTTATCACGAGACACAAGGACACACAGAGGGACGACAAACCTCAAAATCTCAAAAAAGAGAGCAACTTGTTAGTGTTATTTACAGTTTAAAAGAGTTTTTCTTTAAAATGATCTCCATGTCCAACTCATGCTCTTGTCTCGAGCAGTCACATGACTCAAAATCAGCACAATGATGATGTGCTACGCTGTCCATCTATTGATGATGTTCTATGCTGTCCCTTTAGTAATGATGTCTTTTGCTGTCCTTCTAATGATGATGTCCTATGCTGTCCCTCTAATGACGATGTCTAATGCCCTTTGTTTTCCCTCTTACCACTAATGTCTTATGCTGTCTCTCTTACAATGACGTCTTATGCTGTCCATTTAACGATGATTGTTCTTTTCTTTCTTGATTATCGTCAGATATGCATAAAGGTATATATATATATGCCACGATGCACCACAGTCATTCCCTGCACCTTAGTTAGGTTCAGTTAGTTTGTTTATGCATCTCCCATTTTTCAGTGTGTTCACTGTCTGATGTGTGTAAAGTTCCCTTTCAAAAGCTACACTCGATGCTACGCGAAAGCGCTATGGGAAACGTTTCGTCGTGACCGGTTGTGAAGCAGATGTGCATCAAACACGCCAAAATTTTTGGCATATATAACCTTGGACAAGTAACATTATTCAACTAGGTGCACCTGGAGGTTATGCAAGCACTTTTTTTTTAAAGAAAGTGAAAATAGGAAGTGTCTTATTACTCACCAGAAAAATGGCAGAGTTGGACACGAGTCCGTCCCTCTGTGTAGAAGAATATCTCGCTGAGGGCGATCTCCTCGCTTTCTGTTTTCAGTGTTTGGGGGAAGAGCACGCTATCTCGGGCTTGAGGGAGCAGGTAGGCAAGCAACTTTCTCCCTATTAAAGTCCCTCGCGCTCGGGTTCGCCATTATGAAAAACGAATCCGCGAGCCGCGACGCGTTTTTTGCGTGCATATCTGGCGGAAGCGCACGAGACAGAATTTTCCTTTTTTCTCGCCGGATTATGAGCCTTTTACCTTCCACTTCTCAAGCGCGCTTCGGCGCTTCTTGAGATGGGGGGAAAGAACTTTCTCTCTCGCTTCTGCGGGGATGGAAACTATCACTTCAGAGTGCTCCTCTAGTGATGAGCCAGTGTGTTAGTTGTTGTTAGAGGTGGTAACGCGTACACCTCAATTCGCTGTAAAAATAAATAAATAAAATAAATCCCCCAAACGCTCAAAGTAAGACGGCAGGTTCCTGTCGGATGGCCGGAGGAGGGGTCTCAATGATGGCCCCTCCCCTTCCTGGCGACCTCCATGAGTTAACTTTTTCATGTAATAAGCCGTATTTATCCCGTGTTTTTGTGCTATTGACATTGATTTTTTTCAATGTCATTTATGAAAGCGTGGTCCTTTAGGAGGCCGTGGTTCAATCTCTGCCACCACTGGTGTTTCGGGGAGCAGCGAAATGGTTTTCAGTCTCCAGCGAAATGTTAGTTGTTCGGCCCCTTCCTCCCATGTTTGGGATGCCGAACATCTAACACACCCACCTAGCCGAAGTGTCAAAATTTGTGCACCTTTTAAAGAGGCTGGCATCGGGGAACCTACTGCCAGGTATGTCTCTTTAGGTACGAAGCACTGTGGAGGACCAGCACCCTTAGTAGGCCGTGGATCAATCTCGGCCATTACTGGTTTTTCGGAGAGCAGCGGTCTTCAGTAAAATGTTAGGTGTTCGGTTCCTTCCTCCCATGTTCAGGATGCTGAACATCTAACACATTCATTTAGCCAAAGTGTCAAAATTTGTCCACCTTTTAGAGAGGCCGGCAGCGGGGAACCTACTGCCAGGTGTGTCTCTTTAGGTACTTTCAGGAGACCGGTGTTCAATTCCCGCCGCCACTGGTGTTTCGGGAGACAGCAGGTCTCCGACAAAGTGTTAGTGCTTGGTTTCCTTCTGCCGTGTTTCAGGACACCCAACAGCTACCACCATCACCACCACCCCTCCGCCTAACTAAGCGACAAAGCTACCGCCCCTTTGGAGAAGCTGGCAGCGTGTAAGCTACTGCCAAGCATGTCTCCCTGGCTACAGGATTCAATCATTGTGTTTCAACGGCGTGGGTTTTCTTCCGTGAAACCACAGTGAGCACCTCTGTTAATTAAAAATTACAGGCTTGCTGGCAAAAGGGGCCATAGCACATGTTTCCCTCGCAGAGAGAGCCGTTCAGTGTCAACACGCCGCCCTAGCTCACCTCATTTTCTTAGGGTGGAGTCTTAACACCACAGAAAGCATTCTCCTTCCTACACGAGGTATGACGTTTAGTGTCATGCCAAATCCGACCGCAATGCGGGCACAGCTGTCTTTTGCACGCACCAAATCCATGATAGCACTCTAAAGGAGTCCAAGCTAGGCCAGGAGGTAACTTCACCGCTCCTAGAGTGGTTTCAGTGGTGGCTAAGTGCCGAGGGATTTCATCTAAGGGCCAATCCCCAGAGGTAATAAGGGTTATGCGCCGAGAGCTTTGTACCCTTTCTATGTGGTACAGACCCTCGTCCTTGACTCTGGGTCCCACTCTAGGTCCATGTTGTTGTCGCAAGTTGCTACCGGCAGACGTTTTTCCCTTACGAGCCAGAGCGCAGCCTTAGATGCCCATCCAGCCTAAGGGCTCTGGAGAGGTCCTCTTCCCATGTGGCACATCAATTGACTTAAAATGATGACTCTATTTCTGGCCCTGAAATACTCACTCTAGCAATCAAGAGGCTAGCACATCCTAGCACGGATGGACAACATTACAGCTTGTAAATATCGCCTGGGCAGACTAGGTTTGCGCTGCTAAGGAAACTAACGCACTAGCTTCTGCTTAAGGACAGAACAAATTCTGTCCCTCAGGATCATTTAGATTCCAGGACATAAAACATGTAGACTCTGTAGAACTGTTTTATTGCTGGAGGTTTCTGCAGAAACACTAACCTCGAGCTTGTGCCCTAGTACACTCGGAACGTATGCAGCCTCTATTCGGCCTACGTCCTGACTGATGGGGTTTGTGGAAAACACCCTTAGTTGCCGGCTTATTCACGGACCTCATCAGCCTCCCCAGCGTGTTTAGGCTTTGCCAATTGGCTAGAAAAAGCTGTTCTGCATTCTTACCTAACTATCTTCCACAGTCGAAGCCTTCTGTCCCCTGCCGTTATAGCTCCCGAGCAGTACCGCTCTTCGTCGTAAGCCCGCGGCCGAAGGGCAGCAGCCATTAGTCGGGTGAGAGATGCTAATGCCCTAGCCTATGAGGCGTGTGGCACACTTCGCCTCTAATGTTTAGGGCCCAAATGAAACAGAAAGCTTGCCTCATCAAGTTCTTTGGCAAGAGGGGTTTCCAAGTATGTCAGACGGCAGGCTGCCTTTTTCTGCAAGACATCTGTCAGGCTTCATAGCCAGGCTCGTGGGTCCTCGAGTCAGCATCCCAGAATTATGTCTAAGACTCCTTGGGGGGACTGTGCGCACACTACACAACCCTGGGGGTCCAGACAGTTGCAGTGTGGCGGAGTCTGTATTCTCGTATCCATAGCGCTTTTGGGCAGCATCGAGTGTAGCTTTTGAAAGGGAACATCTCGGGTTACTTTGCTGTAACCGTGTTCCCTGAAAAAGCGGAAACGAGATGCTGCGCTCTAATGCCACACTACATGCGTGACTGGACATCCTTTAGACAAAATTGACCTGAGGATGTTTCCTGTTCATGCCTATTTATAACCTCCAGGTGCACCTAATCGAGTGACACCACCTGACCGAGGTTATATATGCCAAAAATTTTGCCGTGTTTGACACACACCTGCTTTACAACCGGTCAAGACGAAACATTTCCCATAGCGCATCTCGTTCCGACGCCGTGTTAACGGAAAAAAATTATCGGACAGGGAACGCACCGGCTTCGTGTGGACTAACCCTCAGTTTCAGTGATAATTTTTGTTGCTGTGTCGAGTTAAATATATGTCTGTCAGTTAAATTTATTTATTAGTAATTCTAGTGAAAGAATTCATCTGAAAATGTTAAAAAATGAATGAAATACATAACAAGAGAAATTTGAAGTAGTCTAACATCAAGCTGGTCTGTGGTTTGTGTGAACACTGCAGTGAGGAGCTATCTCCTTAGATGAACTCAGGTGTGAGGGCGATCTGTGATTAGGGCGTGGTGTCCAATAACATGATTGGTTAACGTGTTAGTACCTGCTTCAGTTTTCATTCCAATGGAGAAAGAACCTACAGTTCAGATTAAATTAACCTGTGTGAATGAAAAACAGTGATAATGACAGTCCTCATAAAACAAGTCGGGAATCAGTCCTCAGTATCTACTCGAGTCATTAAGCCACAAAGATGAGAGTACTTATTATTTTTTACTACTTCTGCTGTGTTTACTACAGGGTTCCGGTTTCCACACTCGCAACTCAAATTACCAAATTAAAACATTTAGACTTTTAGACATGCAAAACACATAATACAGGATTTGAGGCAATGCAGGACATCAGAGGAGACGTAACTTAATCAGAGACACTGCTTACCTCCATGTGTGAATTTTATGGATACAATGATGAAGATCTTAAAGTTTTTATCTTATTTAATTAATTTGACAAATAATGATCAAACATGACAAACATGATCAAATCAGCTACATGCCATGTAAGGATTATGATCTGGTATTTCATGGGATCAGTATGTTGTTATTGCGAAAATGCTAAATAATTGGACATTCCAGAGCAAATACATTTATGGCATCTGGCAGATGCTCTTATCCAGAGCGACTTACATTTTATCCGATTATACATCTAAGCAGTTTTAAGGGCCTAGCTCGAGGGACCAGCAGGGGGAAACTTAGTGGTGGTGTAGCTGGGACCTTCTGATCAGTAGTTCAACACCTTAACCACTGAGTTACCCCTGCCTGTACTGTTTTATATGCTGCTGATGCTGTATTTGTTTATTTAGACTGAAATATCAGGTGATCTTATACCCACTACTCAGCAATGATCTTAATTACCTGAATTATCTAAACACTATTCTGAATATGAGGATCTTCCTTGTAAAAATGAATATAACTATATTTACAGTCTGTCGTAAATAATGTAATAATATTACTAATTTAATCCTAGTGCATCATAGCCATTCTGGAGCTATAAATGCATAAATATACTTCCATGTATATTTCAGATATATATCAGTGATCTTTTAGGATGTTTCTCTCACCACATTTCTTCTGCACAGGTCAGAGTTCAACACTCTCCTTCCAGGGTTTAGTAATGTCTTGGACGGCTCTTAACCCAAGTCATTTCAGCAGTCTTCCTGGTTGTTGTCTTTGCTTTTATTTAATACAGGCCCTTCTGAAACAGCAAGTTTCCCTTCTTAGGTCAGACAGTGTGTTACCTAACATTTATCTGTAGCTGTGGTATGAAAATAAGTAGTTATGCTGGCTTTACGTACATAATTAATCAATATCAAAACTGATACAGAAAGTATCATCTATTACAGAGAATGGCATTTCAGTAATGCGGAAATCTCTACTGGAATATGTATTATTATTAAATATGTAGTTGTATTTAAAGGTCATTTGGCTTTTTAATGAGTTTAAATTGGCACACTCCTTGTTTCCATTCATGTCAAGAAAATCAATGAGGTTGAGTTATGCATTATTAGTAAAGATTTTAAGCAAGGATAAATGAGTTGTAGATATAACTATAGTGATGTGCCCAGGACTAAACTAATTAAATGCTTGCAAACAATCAGCTTAATTCTGCATACATTAATTCTAAAAACTTCTAACATCAAACTCATGAACTCGTTGCCACTCGCTCTTTCAGGGTAACTCAGGGTGCAAGAGCTCAACCAGGTATCAAAAGAGTGTTACCCAATCATTATAGGATATTTGAAGTGTGTGTGTGTGTGTGTGTGTGTGTGTGTGTGTGTGTGTGTGTGTGTGTGTGTGTGTTTTTCCTGCTGTAATAACAGCTGATGAATCATAGCTTTCTAAACAAATGACTAGGTGTGTATATACAGGGTTCTTAGTCTGAATTGGGATATTGTTAGTGTGTGTATCTTGTACAAACACACCTCACTCACTCATCAGTTTATTAGAGTTTATCCCCTCTGACACAGGAAATAGCACTGTCCCTTTTAAATCCCTTTTCACACAACTCGAAATAAAATTTGCACTGTCTGGATGTGTAATAGGAGGCATGCGTCAGAGCTAAGAGATTTAGCTGAAACGTTATCTCAATCCACTTTACAGGAAAACCTCCAAAAAGCAAAACTGCCTGGTTTAAACATTTCTTCTTGTCTTGTGCTCCAGCGTTACCGCATGCACGTTTGTGGTTTTCCTGTGGAAACGGGTTGCATTTGAACTATTGAAGTGGTGCAAGTGTATACATAAGTGAGAGTTTCCCAACATTCCCCATCTCTGTGATCTCCACTCCTAAACCCAGAGTTAGCTGCCGTGAGTCAGATATTAATAATAGTTGGCGTAAAGGTTAGCGAGTAGAAAAGCCTCAGGCTGGTTCTTTGCACAGACCTGCCATTTAGTGCTCCACAATCATTCCTCTCATACCTCGTCTCGTTTGTCTTCAGCCTCTCGCGCCACCGCAGGTCTGCTGAGGACAGGCTCAATCGACGCAGCACCACCGTAAGCACTGTGACCTGAGCTCCTTCACTAATAACATCTGTTAATCATAATGGTAAATCATTAATCATACAAAGTCTTCATCACACTCAGCATCACATCTCACATACTTTAGGCTTATCGCTTCTGCCTCAACAAACCGTTAAACATGACAGCTTCGGTAGTCTGCCAGATTTTATCCTTCATTTGACAGTAATCTAGTAAAGAATTATTAACTTTCATTCAGTATGAAGTGTGTTAGGTTCATCATTTCAGAGAGCCTTAGGGGCCCGTTCTCTATATGTATGAAGACTTATCATCAGCACCGCACCACACCACAGTGGTGTCTCTCTGGCATCAGTTCTCAGGTTCACACTTGTTCTCAATTCATCCCTAACCTAAGGGCTCAATCAGTTCTATACTGGTGATACACAGATGTACTACCGGAGTGTCTCAGGGCTCAGTACTCACTCCACTTTCATTCTCATTAGAAATCAGCTATGATGGCTTTTCTCATAGATGCTATACAGCTGCATTTGTCTTTCCTTCCAAATGTCTTACCCCAATCTTGGCATGGCACGTCACTGATCATCTCACCCCACCCTCCAGTTTGCTTCTCCAAAACATTAGATAAATATGGTTGTTTCTGACCACACAAACTTCTCAACTTCTCAACAAGCCCTAATTATTTCTTATTACTCTTTTACCTCATTTCCACTACACTGGTGCTGGTGCCAGGTGCCGGTTCTGGTGCTCGGCCGGTGCTGGACTGGGAACCACCGAGAACCAGCCCGCATTTACACTAGACAGGAGCTCAGCGGGAGCTGCATGGTAATACGTCACGCCCACTAAACAGAAACGACCATGGCCGAAGTCAGTTTACTGGTTATTCTCCAAACAATAATGAAAATGTATTTAAATCCAAAATTTTGTATCCAAAAGCAGCTTATTCTACAAGTTATAACCGCTGAAAGTCTTTCTTCAGTTTTTTTAGCTTATACACTATTTGGTCGGTTGTTCGTGTGAAGCCTGCGACTATTAGTTTTTCTTTTATTTCCTCATACACTTTTTTTTTCTTAAAGCATTTCCAATCTCTTAATCCAATCTTTTAACACTCCCTATAACTCCGCCCACTGCTCGTGACGTCACGGGTTCTCGCAACTAGACCAACAGAGTTTAGGGGCCAGTTCGGTGCTTATTTTAGGGCACCGGCACCAATTTTTTTCTGTGGAAAAGCGCGGCACTGGTTCCAAAATTGGGAACCAGCACGGAACCGGCACGGGAACCAGAGCAGTGGAAAAAGGGTATTGGTGTAATCTTGGTGGTCCTCTAGAGATCTTTTCAGGGTGCTGCTCCTCTGGGACACAGTATGACCTGAATTTAAAGCTGCATCCATCACATTTTTCAGATTATGCCCTGGAACATCCAGATCCCTTGGTTTTTAACAGCATATATTGATATTAACATTTTTTTTGTTTATATTTATATGAACATATTAACACTCAGACCTATCTCACGCTCATACTTTGACAGTATAAGCTATTACTTGTCTCCTGTTTTTTAGCTCATGAATCAGATTTGGTGTCATTACCACATCACAGTTAAGCACCGTGAGCTCCAGATGTCCTCACTTCATGGTCTCAGTTCATCACTATAAACACAAACAGTAATATTTAGCTTGCTAGTGTACAGTAGCAGAGGTGAGGTGGTGTTAATTTAGACGCTGTGAACTTCTCTTAGATGTGTGTTCCACTTATAATGCTGTAATGGCTTCCAGAGAGATGAGACAATGAAGTGAGGACATCTGGAGCACATGGTGCGTTTTTTGTGGGGAGGTTATGACATCACTGTGTTGTCTTATACACACACGCAATGCGCACACACACACACAGTTGCAGGTATGTTTTTACACAGGTGTCAACCACAACAGAGGCTGTTCAGAGAGTGTGTATCCTTTGAGCATTGGAGAAACCACTCTGATGTTTTGGATGAAGAAGATAAAGGGATGCACCCTGGCACTTCTTCCAATCTGTAAATCTATACAGAATTAAAGTTTTAGAATAAATAAACACAGGTAAGTATTAAAAAAAAAAAAAAAACTAAATCTATCTACAGACAGAAGACCTTCCGCTGCAAGATTCAAATGAATTAATGATGAAGTGTATATAAATGATTATATGCACATGCCAGTGTGTGTGTGTGTGTGTGTGTGTGTGTGTGTGTGTGTGTGTGTGTGTGTTTAAAAGAGGCTGTGTGTGCAGTGTACAGTACATGTGGAGTAAATGCAGTGAAGGTCTGTAATTGGACTCCGGCGAGGCTCTCATTATCTGCACACACTCGTCTCTGATGTGGGCACACAGCTGCCAGTGGCGCATGTCGACCCCTACAGCACGCAGGGGACTTTCCATCCGCGCCAGAGATACACCCTCCATCACGACCTGCGAACGTTCGGCCATTTCAGCTTTACACTACTCTATTACATCATATACTCAAACCAATTTGCAGTTACAGAAGCAGCACAGCAGCTATTACCACCCTGTGTGTGTGTGTGTGTGTGTGTGTGTGTGTGTGTGTGTGTGTGTGTGTGTGTGTGTGTGTGTGCCCATGTGCACAGTGTTTGGTGTTTAGTGTTGAGTCAATGCATGATGGAGTGTATCGTGTAACAGTGCAACGGATGGAGCATGCACAAGCTTCTCGCCTCAGGCCAAGATCTTCCACCTTGTTCAGGAATGCAGGCGTCTGACTGGTGACTTTTCTTAAACTGACATTTCGCTTTTAAATCTGTTTAGTAGTGGCGTTGTGGTCTCGGGTCACCTCTTCACGTTAACTTTTTACATTTTTACATGTTTGCTTGTTTAGTATCACAAGTGTCAAGAGCCCCAGGGACGCTACCGAGACTTTGGTGTGAATAAGCGTCTTTTTCACGTATTTTGAGGAGTTGCAGATATCCATTATAGTGGAAACCAGGAACTTGTACAGAAGTTGTACACTTTCAGCACAAACACTCACACACAAAAATGAGTGGAGAGCAGTCAGAACAAATAAAGGCTCGCATTAAACAACTCTCTGTGTTTTTTCATCTGAATTTAACACTAATATCTAATTTTGTTATTGGTTTATTCTCACTCTCATTCATTTGCTGTAGTACTTTTCCTGTACATGGTCAGAAAAACCACAGGGCCTGAACCCTATCCCAGTGGACTCAGGGCATGAGGCGGTACACCATGGGCGAAGTGCCAGTCCATCACAGGACACCATAACACACACTTACACACTACATGCTATTTAGAAATGTCTATGCATGTCTTTGAACTGTGGGAGGAAACCAGAATACCTGGAGAAAACCCACCAAACATTGGGAGAAGATCCAAACTCCACACACACACACAGACCCAAGGAAGCATTCAAACCCTTGACCCTGGAGGTGAGAGGCCACAGTACAAAACACTACACCACCACTTTCAAAACCTTTCTAAATTTGCAAATGCTTCTGATGCATTATGGGTAAATGTTAAGGTTGCTCACCTTGCCTTTAACCAGAGCAGTAATGTGTGTATTGAAACCTCTAATGAATTTCCAAAGGATTTTACACCACAAAAAACTTCAGCAACCTGTGACCTGCACAACTTCATAATTCACAAATTTTCTTTTAAAGAAAAGTCATTGTTATTTGGCCGATCTGTATATCCAGGTGTGCCGGGAGCAGAGAAAACGTCTCGGGGTACTTTGCTGTAACCCTGTTTCCTGAAAAAGCGAGCAAATGGGAAAATCTTTGTGTTGCCGGTTGTGAAGCATGTGTGTACAACACAGCAAATTTTTGGCTTATATGACCTCGGTCAGGTGATGTAATCTGATGAAGTGCACCTGCAGGTTATAAGTAGGAGTGAACCGGAAACATTCCTCAGATCAATTTTGTTTGAAAGGACTTCCAGTCACGCTAGCAGTGCGGAATTGGATCGCAGCATTTCATTCCCGCTTTTTCAGGGAACAGGATTATAGCAAAGTAACCGAAGACGTTCCCTTTCAAAAGCTACACTCGATGCTGCGTGAAAACGCTATGGGAATGATAATACCAACCCCGCCGCACTGCAAGTGTCTGGACCCCCAGGGTTGTGTTGCGTGTGCGCACAATAGCCAAGAAGGTCTCAGACCTAGCTCTGGGAGGCTGATTTGAGGACCTGTGAGCCTGGAGTAGCATGAACATCTCAACTATAAAATCTAACAAATGTGTGCGGAGAGGACCAACATGCCGCATCACACACTTGCTGCAAGGGGACTCCTCTTGTGCAATAGATGAGGCAATCCCTCTGATTGAATGAGCCCTGATTCCTAGAGGCGAAGTGTGACCACGTGCCTCGTAGGCTAGGGCAATAGCGTCTCTCACCAAATGTGACAGCAATTGTCTAGTGGCGGCCAACCCCCCGTTTGCGGACCCTGTAGCATATGAAAAGCTGCTCTGACTTATGCTACTGGCAAGTGCGGTAGCCGTAAATCTAAAGAGCACGTACTGGACACAGTAAGTGAAGTCTTTCCTGCTCCAGAGCTGTAAAAGGCAGAGGATAGAATGCTTTGAGAACAACTGGGTGCATGGTTGAGAATGGAACTTTTGGAAGATAGTTCGGGTGATGATGCAGAATAGCTTTGACTAGCCCAGGGGCAAAGTCAAATTCAAATTAAAATTTTATTTGTCACATACACAGTCATACACAGTACGATATGCAGTGAAATGCTTAGACAACTGCTCGTGACCTAAGAATATGAATAGGAAATAAATATGAAAATTAAAATAAAGGGTAAGTTTAACTAGAGAAGAATAAAATAAAAATAAAAAATATACGAATAAAAGTAAAAAATAAAATATCTGTACACAAAATACACAATATAGAAAATATATGGAAAATATATGAAAAAATGTAAAACAATAAGAGCAGCCGAATAAATGGTAATAAAAGAATGGTTATGTCCATGGTTGTGCAATCCACATATTAAAAGTGACTTGTGCAGTGCAGATATGCTTAAAGTGATTTGAGGTGGAGTGATTTGATGTGATTTGATTTGATGACCACGAAGTGTAGTTGTGCAGTGGCCAATAGTGTACACAAATGTCCAGAATGTCCAGTGTGTGTGTAAAAACCATATGTGTGGGTCAGTACTGTGTGGTATTGTGATTGTGATTGAGAGACTGTATTGCCTGCGGGAAGAAGCTCCTCTTCAGTCTCTCTGTGTTGGCCTTCAGGGAGTGGAATCGCTTTCCTGACCTCAACAGAGAGAACAGTCCATTGTTGGGATGGCTGAGGTCCTTCACTATCTTCCTGGCCTTAGTCCAGCACCGCCTGCTGTAGATTGAGTGCAGGTCAGGGAGCTCAGTGCGGATGGTGCGCTCAGCTGATCTTACCACCCTCTGTAGAGCTCGTCTGTCCTGCATGGTGCTGTTCCCGAACCAGGTTGAGATGTTTCCCGTCAGGATGCTCTCTATGGTGCAGGAGTAAAAGTTCCTGAGCACCTTGGAGGGCAGTCGGAAGTCTCTCAAGCGTCTGAGGTGGTAGAGACGCTGTCTGGCCTTTTCCACCACGGTGTTGATGTGGCAGGACCATGACTATGATCATTGAGGGAAGCAGGATGAGGTTTCTTTGGGACAGGAACAATGATGGACTCTTTGAAGCATGTGGGGATCACCAACTCAGATAAAGAGATGTTGAATATCTCAGTGAACACAGCTGCTAGCTGGTCTGCGCAGGCTCTGAGGATACTGCCTGAGATGCCATCTGGTCCTGCTGCTTTCCTGGTGTTCACTCTCTTGACGGCTCTCCTCACGTCGGGCTCGGTGATGATGAACGCGTTTCCGGTGCTGGCAGTGACTTCCTGTCTGCAGCCGTTAGCGCCGCTAGCATTAGCATCGCTAGCATCTTTATCTGCAGCCTCGAAGCGAGCATAGAAAGTGTTCAGCTCGTCTGCCTGAGTCACGTCCGCGTTCGTCATACCGGTTGTTGGTGTTTTATAGTTCGTAATTGCCCTTAATCCCTGCCACAGGCTCCTAGAGTCACTCTGTTGGAGTTGTGACTCTAGTTTTCTCCCGTAGCGCTGCTTTGCCTCTTTCACCGCCTTCCTGACGTTGTATGACGCAGCCTTGTACAGTTCCATGTCCCCCAACGCGAGTCCCGTGTTGTAGGCAGCGGTGCGAGATCTCAAAGCGTCGCGGATGGTTTTATCCACCCATGGCTTCTGGTTGGGAAACGTTTTAATAGGCTTTTTCTCCACGGTATCATCCGCTAGTTTCCCGATAAATCCCACAACCGCTTCCGTAAACATGCTGACGTCATCATCGGAGCTGTTTCTGAACATGTCCCAGTCTGCGTCATCGAGTGCATCCTGTAACGTGGCCATCGATTGGTCCGTCCAGCACGCGACCTCCCTCTGAACCGGAACTTCCTGTTTCAGCCTTTGTTTGTATTTTGGCATGAGGAAGATGGCGGCGTGGTCGGATTTACCAAATGAAGGTCAAGATTGTGCCTTGTTCACCATTGAACACACGCCGCCTCCCCTTGACTTCCCCGAGTCCCGCGTCCTGTCCATGCGGTGAACCGAGAAGAACTCAGCCGGCTGGATGGCGTGGTCCGGCACCGCTGGGTTCAGCCATGTCTCGGTGAAGCAGAGGAGATTGCAGTCCCGAATGTCTCTCTGGAACTTTATCCTGGCCCTGAGGTCATCGAGCTTGTTTTCCAGTGACTGGACATTGGCGAGAGGTGTGCGGTGTGCACGGGTGCCCGTCTAGGCAGGATGGGGAGATTGACAAAGCTTGCAGATGGCCATAAGAAAAACCATCTTGAAAATCAGAAGCCTGGCGGGCGCTGACTTTAGTGGTTTGAAAGGGGTGTCGATCAGACCTTCAAGCACAATAGCTAAGTCCCAAGAAGGGACTGTCGCTCTGGTGGACGGCCTCACCTGTTTAGCTCGACAAATAAAACTGGAAACTAAAAGGTGCTTTCCCACAGAAATACCGTCGGTCAGGACATGACAAGCCAGAATAGCGGCTACGTACATTCTGAGAGTAGTAGGGCATAAGCCTGAGGACAACTTTCTTGCAGAAACTCCAGCACTAAAACAATTCAGCAGTGGACTGGGTCTACATGTTTTGCCATGCACCAACTTTCAAATACACTCCATTTGAGGGCATATGTTCTTCTAGTGGAGAGAGCCCTAGCACTTATAATAGTTTCAATTACACTGGCTGAAAGACCAGCATCTCTTAATTGGTCCCCTTCAGGGGCCAGACGTGAGGCTTTCAGAGCTCAGGCCGGGGATAAAATATTGTCCCCTGCGCCTGAGACAGAAGATCCCTCCTCACAGGAATCACCCACGGTGAGCCGTCGAGGAGAGATATTAGATCCGAGAACCCCACTCTGGTCGGCCAACGGGGCGCTATGAATAAGAGGCACAGAACTCCCGAGAGCAGAGCTAAAGGCGTAATCTGGGCCACCTATGGGCCATGGCATCCAGACCCAGGTGAGCTGGAAGAGTCAGAGAGTAGTAAAGAGGACATTGTGCTGTTTCTTGTAAGACAAAGAGGTCCACCTCTGCTACATGGAATCTCTCACAACTTGTCTGGACAGCAATCTGCTCCCACATTCATATGCCCAGGAATGTAAATCGCCTTGAAGGACAGGAACTTATCCTGTGCCCAAAACAGGACCTGGTGCGCTAGCTTGTTCAAGCGGCGCGAGCGCAGTCCGCCCTGCCGATTTATATACGAGACTACCATAGTGTTGACCACCCGCACTAGGACATGGTAGCCTCTCAACTGCTGGCAGAAGTGTGTTAGGGCCAGAAATAAAGCCATCATTTTGAGGAGGCTCTATTGGGCTGGCCGGCTATCCAAGACCGCACCCCAGCCCGTGAGGGAAGCGTCTGTTGTTAGCACCATGCGACAACAGGACGGACCTAGAGTGGGACCCACCCACCCCCAGAGTCAGAAACCAGGGTCTGAACCACATAGAAAGGGTACGAAGCCCCTGGCGCGTAACCCTTATTTGCCTCTGGACCTTAAGTAAAATCCCCTGGTTTTTAGCCACAACACACTCTCATGTGCAGAAGGCCCAAAGGTATCACCGTGGATACAGCTGCCATGAGACCTAAGGATTTCTGAAAGTAAGGAACAGTCCCTTTCTGGTCTAGCTTGATTTCCTTGAGGGTGTTGAGAATGGATTCGACATGAGCAGGAGGGAGCTGTGCCCGCTCAATCCTAAGGAATGAAGATAAGACGGCATCCCGATGTCGAAGCGCTAGCTCCTGAGACTGGGCCAAAATCAGCCAGTCATCTATGTAATTCAAAATACAGATGCCCTGAAGCCAGAACTGCATCCATGCATTTTGTGTATGTGCAGGGTGAGAGAGCTAGACTAAATGGAAGGACCCGATACTGGTAAGCTTCGCCCCCGAAAGCGGACCTCAGGAACTTTCTGTGTTGTGGCAATATTTCTATATGAAAGTATGTGTCCTTCAGATCGATTGTCACAAACCAATCCCTTGGTTGGATTTGAGAAACAATCACTTTGACAGTCAACATTTTGAACCTGTATTTTTTTCAGATAGCGGTTTAGCCCGCGAAGATCTAAAATTGGACGCAGCCCCCCCTTTTCTACGGCCCCTTTTCTGTAAGTGGAGACCACTCCGTTGAAACGCAGAGGGCGATGTGAGGACTGAATCCTGTAGCCTCTCTCTACAGTGCTTAGTACCCAAGGGGATATACTTGGCAGTAGCTTCCACGCTGCCAGTTTCTGCCGTCTTGGCAGCTTAGTTACACAGAGAGGTGTTAGATGTTTCGGCATCCTGAAACATGGCAGGAAAGGACCAAAGAACTAACCTATCCTTTGGATATTCTTTGGCGACCTCCTGGGGGTGCCAGGGAGAACACTTCATTCTCGAAAGCAATTCTACGTGCCCCTTTCGAAGAGACAAATCCTGGGCGAATCAGTCTCAGGATTTTTTTTGCGTAAAGAAGACAGTACGCCGGTCTGACTTTTTTGAGGCGGATTGCTAAGCGCGGCGCGCCGCACCCCAGTCTTTACAAGGGAGTGCCCAGCTCAAAACATTTTTTTTCTGTGCTTCACGCCTCGCGAGAGTCAGACCCAGTCCTGACTCTTGAGCACAGCGGAGAAGGAATTTCCTGAAGGCTTGTTTGTATAGCTTCGCCTCCCGAAATCTAGTGCCGACCGAGTTAACGGCATTGCCAAACAGGCCAGGAGGTCAGGCTGATAAGCCTCCAAAACCCCAAAGGTGTGCAGTGCAGCACCAGCTTGACCTGTCGACTGAAAAGCTTTTCCCCCCAGGGAAGCTGAAAGTCTACATGGCTTGGAAGGAAGTGTTGGCTTTTCAGGAAGGATGATGTCCCAGGAGAGGGATAGCCCGCAAGCGTCTCTTCTACCTGGCGCATCATCATATAACCCCATGCCTTCACATCAACGATATTCGAATAAATCGAAGTTGATGGCATGAAAACACCCGGAATGAATAAGGCTTATTCCATGAAAGAGTTAACTTGTCATGAAGGTCGCCAAAAAAAAGAGGAGAGAGAGGCTCCGCTAAGGCGTCGCTAAGGCTCCGCCCCCCGGCCACCCGACAGAAACCTGTCGTCTAATTTTGAGTGCTTGGGGAAATCCCGCTTCGGCAGTCGATATGCAAAACGCATGCATTACTTCCTCCTCCTCAATCTCTCTGTGTTGGCCTTCAGGGAGCGGAATCGCTTCCCAGACCGCAACAGAAAGAACAGTCCATTGTTAGGATGGCTGAGGTCCATCACGATCTTCCTGACCTTGGTCCAGCACTGCTTGCTGTAGATCGAGTGCAGATCAGGGAGCTTGGTGCGGATAATGCACTCAGCTGATCGCACTACCCTCTGTAATTCAATTCAATTCAATTTTGTATGAAATGTGAATTTGTATGAATCAAAATGGTCAGTTTGTCCCTGGTGAGCAAGCCGAGGGCGACAGTGGCAAGGAAAAACTCCCCGAGATGGTAATAGGAAGAAACCTTGAGAGGAACCAGACTCAACAGGGAACCCATCCTCATTTGGGTGAAACAAAAAGCAGTAAATTATCTGCATTTATACAGTGTGTAGGGTGGGAGGCAGTTCAGCTATAATAGCTGATGTTAATTGATGTTAATATGGAGTCCAGGTAGTTATTGAAGACCCAGGTAGACTTGTAAGAAGTTCCAGTCATGAACTATCGAACTGTCAAGTCCCCAGAGAAACAGTTGCCAACACCAGTCAAGGCCAGAACCATTTTCTAGGTAGAGAGAATCATTCCCAGACACCAGACGCATCCCAGAGAGACACACGGGGCATCCAGGGGGTCAGGGGTAGCTCAGTGGTTAAGGCATTGGACTACAATTCGGAAGATCCCAGATTCAAACCCCACAACCACCAAGTTGCCACTGTTGGGCCCTTGAGCAAGGCCCTTAACCCTCAACTGCTCAGAAGTGTAATGAGATAAAAAAGTCGCTCTGGATAAGAGCGTCTGCCAAATGCCTAAATGTAAATGTAATCCATGTGACGAGATCTTCAGCCAGAAGCGGGGCACCAGGATGGGTCAGACAGGTCCGGAGGGCAGAGGGAGTCTGGATCACTGGCAGCTCAGGAACGACATGTGTAGCTCGACAGAGAGAGAGAAAGAGTGAAAGGGGGAGACAGGAGGAGAGAGGAAAGAGAAAGAGGGGGGGAAAGAGAAGAAGAGGAGAGATGGCAGTTAGGTATGGTCACAGTTACACAATGTATAATGTGAATGTATATTAACTGTAGAGTGCAAGCAGAGACTCCGGCAGGACTAACTATGACAGCATAACTAAAAGGGAGAGCCAGAAGGAAACACAAACATGAGGGCTTCCTGAGATGTAAAGCAACCAATCACCTCACCGTCAGCAAACCTGAGTGATCAATGAGAGTGAGGAAGACAGCATCCAAACATACCAGTTCACCATAATACTCTACGTCCATGAGTCCCCCAGATCTGCTCCTTTATCTAAGGCTAATCTATTTATAAAAATGCTTGGCTAAATAAATAGGACTTAAACACTGAGACTGTGTCTGAGTCCCGAACACTATTTGGAAGACTATTCCATAACTTTGGGGCTTTTTAAGAAAAAGCTCTGCCCCCAGCTGTATTTTTCATAATACGCGGTACTGACAAGCAGCCTGCATCCTTTGATCGAAGTAGGCGTGGCGGATCGTAAGACACTAGCACTTCGCTCAGGTACTGCGGCGCGAGACCATTTAATGCTTTATATGTCAAGAGTAGTATTTTAAAATCAATGCTTAATTTCACAGGGAGCCAATGGAGTGAAGATAAGATAGGGGTGATGTGCTCATATCTTCTGGTTCTAGTGAGGACTCTCGCTGCTGCATTCTGGACTAGCTGAAGCTTATTTATGCATCTAGCTGAACAACCAGACAGTAAGGCATTACAATAGTCCAACCTAGAGGTGATAAAAGCATGAACTAGTTTTTCTGCATCGTTTAGCGACAATAAATTTCTTATCCTGGCAATATTTCTGAGGTGGAAGAATGCTATCCTGGTAATATTATCTACATGTGCTTCAAATGAAAGGCTGGAATCAATACAGCTCTGTAATACTCTGTACAGCTCGTCCGTCCTGCATGGTGCTGTTTCCGAACAAGGTCGTTATGTTTCCCATCAGGATGCTCTCTATGGTACAAGAGTAGAAATTCCTGAGCACCTTAGGGGGCAGTCTGAAGTCTTTCAAGCATTTGAGGTGGTAGAGACGCTGTCGGGCCTTTTTCACCACAGTGTTGATGTGACAGGACCATGACAGGTCCTGTGTGATGTGATGTATCTGAAGCTGTCTACTCTCTCCACTGGGCTCCTGTTGATGACGGGGGTCTGGTAGTTTCTCTCCTGCTTTGTACTAAAGTCCACTATCAGCTCCTTCGTCTTTTAAAGAATGTGAGCCGCGTGCGAAGCGCTCAAAACAAAAGTGTGGAGATCGCGTTTCGAAAGATCTCCTAACAAACTCCGCCATATCGGTGAGTTAACACTTTAAAACTCGCTTGCACACACACACACACACACACACACGCACACACACACGCACACAATACACAATGCAGTCCTGAAGACAAAAAGATCTGAGGAAAGTTTCCTGTTCACTCATATTTATAACCTCGGGTGCACTTCATCAGATTACGTCACCTGACCGAGGTTATATAAGCCAAAAAATTGTCTAAGCTTTTGAAAAGGTACACTAAAATGTATACAGAAGGTGATCGTCCTTCTTCAGGACCAGGCTTGAAAACTGCTGACATAGTTCATGACAGCACTGATGACATCAGACAATGTGGTTGCTCTGTCAAGACAGTTTTTGTCTTTTTATTTGATTAGCATGCCCATCTTTGGCAATCATCCTTTACAACCAAAGAACACCTTTTATTTTTAGAACACAGGATATAATCTCTCGCACCTGACCCTAATAAAGAGAGTGCACCACATCAAGATGATGCAGGAAACACAGTGGAAAATGTTCAGGTGTATAAGACAGAAACACAGCCTACCCTTGCTCAGCACACTGCTTGTGAATGTACAGTCTATTGAAAACAGGCTGGTGGCATCAGGGTGGCATGAGAGATGCTAGGAACTGAAGTACACTTTGTTTTCGTGAAATTGGACTTACCTTTGTAGTACCTTCGCAACTACACTTTTCTTCCATTCCTGCTCTTCTAACTTGGACGATCAGATGATCCGATACTATCCCTCCTATTGGCTTTAAGAATTTACCACAGTCATGATAATGACTGTTTCTATCCCCCTTATATCAAGCAGACTGAGAAACTGCCTTATCTGCACTCCATAATACGTTCAGGACAAATACCTGAACGCTGCCCTCATTGTAGTTGGAGACTGTATCATAACACATGTTCCACCAGAAGCACTGCTCTCCACTACTGCAGTTAGTTCTGGTTAGGTAAAGGGCCATTTGTGCCATTAGTCCAACTTTTTTTTTTTCACATGGTAGAATATAAATAAAGAAAGTTGCAGGAAGCAATGGTATTGAAAAGTCAGATGCTAGACCTCACAAGCCATTCAGAAGCCATATTGCAGGATGAACTGAGTGACATTAACTTGAATATATTATAGTATTATAGTTTCATAAACAGATATCCTATCTTTCCTGCATATTGATGGTGCCTAAATACCACTAATCTTATACAATATCCCAGAAATTGAGCCCGCCCACTAAGAATAGTGATATTTTCATCTAGCACGAGATGAATCAGCATGCACATGTGCTTACTTGCACACTCTAAAAATCGTCTAAAAATATAGATATCCAGGAAAAAACAGGTCCCAAATATAGATACCGTGCATGATTTGCAGTCATCAGGAAAGTGCTATCAACACTCAGGAGAGGTAAGCAATCTGTTGTGTTGTGGTGTTGTGTTTTATTGCTACTCTGACAGATAAGATCCTTGCCAAGAGAATGGTAAAGATTTTTTCCAACCAGAATCCTGCTTTGATAAAGCTATCTGGCAAGGGTAACTACACCGCTACAGACAATCACAGACTGTAGAGACAGATTGCACACCACGATTAGTGCCAACCACTTCCTGGTTTTAATACAAGCACTAATATTAGTATTGTGGCTAGTCCTAGCAGTCCTGCTATGCAACAGATTGGGGATCTCATGCACTTACAGTCATGATGTCAGTCATGATATGAAGGGAACTCTAAAGTGAGTGACTGTAAGCAGGCTAAAAGGAAAATCTGTTAGGGTGCTAAAAAACATTGCTGAACACCTGCCCTTGGTGGTACTACTATTTTTAATCTCCCCGCGTGCGAAGCACGCGGCTCACATTCTTGACACAATCCATTGTCCGTTAATGCTTTAAAAGACTCATTATAATAGTTATCCACTTCAGCTGATTTGCAACACTACCACTGAGAGGCCCTGATCTTCTAAGTCAAGTGCTTTAAGAAACTCATCAAAGGCTTCATCTGCTCATTTCCACCCAGCAAGTTCCAGTTTTCTTACTGAAGTAGCAGATTCACAGATGATCTCATCTCCCATGTCTTACAGCGCCATCCTATCTCATTCCCACATGGGAAGGAGAAACTACAGAATACGAGGCCACTGTTCAGCCTTCATCACCGTTGTACTTCTCAGCCTGATGAGTAAGCTTTACCATGTAAACACAATTCAACAACATCTCTAAGTTTGCAGAAGATATGATATGAGAAGGTCTACAGTATGAGAATGAATTGGAATGGCTGTCCCAGTGGTCCCAACAACCTGCTTCTCAACATCACCAAAACTAAGGAACTACCTGTTGATTACAGAGCAGAACATAAAGGACATACTGTACACAGCTCCCAAAAACTATGGGACACCAGTGTAGAGATTGAGAAGCCTAAAAAACCTCTGTGTAAACACCAGAGACAATCTGTCATAGACTCTGGACACAAGACAGTCTCTCTTGGATCTACAGCAGCTGTGCAAGTTCAGTATCTCCTCCGCTATCCAAATTTTCTTCTACTGTACACCACCATTTTAAAGATACATCACCATCTGATACAGGAACTGCAGTGTTGAGAACTACAATCCACTTTCAAGTGAGGTCAGTTGAACTGATCACAAGCTCAGCGCAGGTCATTCTAAAGGTTATCTATACTACAAGGTGCAGGACCACAGAAGGGAAGATCTTGGAGAAGGAAAGTATCTCCAACAGAGATGGTTTAGTTGGTTGTGGTCTGGAACGTGCCTCTGCCAGGACTAAGTCTGAGAAGGAGCTTTTTTCTCCCATGAGTTCCAGCTTTTTCTTCAACAAGGCTTTAATGCACACACAATGCCTGATCATATATGTCACACATAGCAAACCTGATACATTTGTTACTGTAAAGGATACTTATGTGCTCTTTATGTGCAACAGTTTATAAAAATGTATGTAAATGCATATACTAGGGTAAAAAAATCTGCACACTGGCTAAACAATTTATTTCAATTAACTTTTAGAAAAGAGTAATACATAATTTTTAGACCTAATCTTTCAATACACATTTTCCATCTGTGAACAAGCATTTATATTCTCTCATTAAAATAGTTTTTGGCTGAGATGTAAGTTACGAATGCAAAGAAGTGAATCTTTATTCTTGTAGGGCTGCTTTCAGGAGACCAAACAGGTGAAAGTCTGAGGGAGTGATATCAGGACTATAGGGATGGTGCAATGTTGCCGTAAGCCGTGGACATTGAAAAGGGTCTCTATCCATTCATACACACTTCTTCTCTTAAATTACAAAATTACAAAAGGATAAAAAACAATAATAATAATAATAACTGCGTGCTGCTCTTCTTTCGTGCAAATCGCAAGTGATGCGCCCATTTTTGCTTGCGTTGCAGTTACAAATTAACTAATATAACACATATATTTCTGCTGAGCAGTGACTGGGGAGACAGGAGCTTTAAACAAAAAGTTCTGATTATACAGTGTGACCAACAGAATGTTTAATAACCGGTGTGCAGATAATTGATGACTAACCATAACCCTTGTATATCCAGTATACAGCTACTTCTTGATGCACACAGACTCTGGAAATTGCTGCATGTCATCCTTGTTAAGAATGCACATCCGACGATTAAACCCTTAAACAATGAATCTATCCTCTTCTCCAAGAGCTACTTGCAAGCGAGTGCTTGCTATGATCTGGTGAAGTATAAATAGCCCTGGCATCTACTGTATATAAACAGTAACAAACCAGTTTAACCTTGTATAAGCAGCTAATTTATGAAGGCTTAAAATACCAATGGTGTGTTATCCATGGGGCATGGCAAAATATTGTTAAAACTAACAAATACTCACATACACTTTCTTGTGGTTTGGTTACTGAAGGAGAGAGGGCTCTACCATGGCACAAAGTGAAAGATGTAAATGGAACAAGATCCAGATGAAGAACATCCCTTTCTGTCACTTTGTATACAGTACAGCACAGTGAAACTCTTGTCTCCACATTTCCCAGCATATCCCAGCATATCCCCTGTGGGAATGGTCGAAAGCACCAAATTCCTGGGTGTCCACCTAGAGAAGGACCTCAGCTGGTCCCTCAACACCAGCTCCCTACACAAGAAAGCCCAACAGCGTCTCTTCTTTCTGAGAAGACTGAGAAAGGCCCAGCTTCCACCACCGATCCTGACGACCTTCTATAGAGGAACTATCGAGAGCATCCTGAGCGGCTGCATCACTGTCTGGTTTGGGAATTGTGCCATATCGGACCGCAAGACCCTACAGCGGATAGTGAGGACAGCGGAGAAGATCATCGTGGTCTCTCTCTCCTCTATTGAAGACATCTACACCACACGCTGCATCCGCAAAGCCACCAGCATTGTGGCTGATCGGACACACCCCTCTCACACACACTTCACACTCCTGCCATCTGAAAAAAGGTACCGAAGCATTCGGGCACACACATCCAGACTGTGCAACAGCTTTTTTCCACAAGCCATCCGTCTCCTCAACAAAAAGGGACTGGACTGATAAACACACACACACACACACACACACACACACACACACACATTATCACTCAGCTTAACTTAACTACCTCAAAATATTGGGACTGGACTGACTAATCAACACAAGTGCAGACACACTGACCTACACCACCGATTATCGTACACACCAACCTGTAAATGCTTCACTGTTTATCTTTTGCACAATGATCATTACTGGACTAATTTTTGCACTAATTTCTCAATTCTTGCTGCTGTTTTTAAAGAATGTTTACGTTTACCCACTACCTCAACACCATATTTTATGTTCTGTTATGTCGTGGTTGCGCAATGTCACTTTGTTGTTGCTCTTGTTTGCACATTTGCACGTGCACTTTATGTTGTCTGTAAAAATAGTTATACTTAGTTAGTTAGTTTTTATTAATTTATGTTGTAATTTATGTTAGGTCTCTCTGTCCTGTCTCTGCTAGCCAGTTAACTAGGCCTCTTGGTTAGCTAGTTTAGTGTTTCTGTTAATTTATGTTGTAAATTTATGTTGCATGTAGCACCTTGGTCCTGGAGGAACATTGTTTCGTTTCAACTGTATATGGTTGTAATGACAATAAAGCCTACTTGAACTTGAACTTGTTAGGGAGTTGGAGTCAGAGTTCAGGATCAGAAAAGGTGAAGAGTTCTGTTGAAGGGCCCAACAGGGGCAGCTTGGTGGTGCTGAAGCATGAACCCTGACCTTCTGATCAGTAGCTTTAACTGCTGGGCCACCACTGCCCTGGTAGGGGGTATTCCACAGGCTTTGACCTCACTAAAAACTTCTTCTTGGTTTACGTATGGGACAGGAAGTTCAGCTTCCTTTTTTCACTTCTGGAACTTTAGTCTGGCTTGAGACAAATCATAACAGTGTGGTCACCAGTTTGACAACTTTGTTGATTTGTTTGAAATGTTGATTATTTTCCAATAACAGCACCACACAGGCAATAGTTTACTTGTTAGGGTTCCACTCATGCTGCAATACTGCTTCAGGACAAAAGTGGTTAAATGCTCTGACATTTGTGATCTTGTTTAACAGGTTAATATTTTGGCGGTGTTTGGAGAATGTTGCACTGGGTGGTTTGTGTAATTGTTATCAGTTGAAAGATTTATTTGAACATGCTGAAACGCTCTTAGCGATTTGGCATGTGTTCATTAATCACCTGGCCCCGATGACAGAGCTCCAACCCCAAACTTCCTTCCTCACTAAGGGCAGCAGAACACCTCACCCAGCCCCACACGTCCACCTGCTCATGAGGAAGACCAGCTAAATATTAGATAATGAATATCACATCACGCTTGTCTTTATAGAATGTTTGTTGATGTATAAGACTTCTCTAAAAACTAGGAGTGAAAGAAATGTATGATAGGCACGTGTTTTTGCGGAAAACCTTCACTATTAAACGCCGGCTTTCATCAAACTGACTGAGTCACGACCAGCTTTAATCACTTTACATAGTTATACCACAAGGTCTGGATTCTGACTGGTTAGAATGCACTTTATGTAATACGCTATAGCATGGATGTATACATAAACAGTCAAAACATGTACAATTTTTTTTGTGACATCAGTGGGAGGAGTCTCCAGTGTCAGCGCTTTGTAACAGTCTGAGGTAAACCTTTAACTACAGTCTTATCTTCCAGACAGTGGACGAGAGTTTTTAACGCACAACCTCCGATGTGTAAGGAAAGAGCACTAATTCCTAAAGCACTAGGCCACTAAATGGAGTGTAATATTCACATCAAATATTTAGTTGTTCATCAACGTGATTTCATTTACATTTAAATTAAGTGGATGTCTAATCTTGGCAAATTGGTGAACACCATGATCTTACATCTCCAGTGTTGAGGGTTCGATTCTTGCTTTGGGTCCATGTGCATGTGTTTCCTCTGTTTAATTCAGTTTCCTCCTACAGTCTAAAGACATGCAGATGAGGCTATTCAGCATTCCAGATTGCTCGTAGTGCATGAGTGTGTGCCTGCTTCTCTGCCCTTCACCGGATTGGTGTACCCCGCCTCATGACCCGAGCCCCCTGGGTTACTCTCCAGGCCTCCCGCGATGCTGTACAGGATAAGCACAAGTCCAAACACCCATAATAATCCGTTATTTATATGAACCATGTTGATTCTGACTATAAAACCAGTTTTATTGTATGTAGCTGTCTGTTTTTATTGTATGTGCTTACACATTTTTTCTGTTGTCTATTCTCTCAAGACTTGATCATTCTCAAAGTCTTTTTTTAATTTGCAGTGAAGTCATTTACGCAGCTTGAGTGAAGGTTCTTTCTTCCACTCTTATCTCACTCTTTCTCCATCCCTATGAATTTTACCTCAACTGGCTGACCCAGATGTGCAATAGTGAAAATAAATCACATCTGAACTTTGCTCACTGAGCCTGGGTTTACATGTTACACTGAATCAATAGCAAGATTATTATAAATAAGCCCTGTCTTCATTAGCATACTTTGTGGAATCCACACTAGGAGGATCTTCTCTACGCGCAGTACCAAAGACACTAACTGATACAAAACAACAAGCACTAAATTTATACAGATGTACAGAAACATTTCTAGGATGATTAAATTAGTAACTGAAAATTTTTTTAATAAACGCGGTAAATATGCAGCTACTGTACAGTATGTGCAGAGAAATCAGTCATGTGACTGCGACAGCAGATGTTTCCTGTGAATATGTCGCTATGAAAAGCCAATCAAACTGGCTACTACCAGCTGGATCCTGAAGCATGTGGTCAGAAAAGTGTGCAAACGATATCTGCTGCTTTATAACCAGTGGGCGGAGCCTCTAAGACTAAACCCTATTTATTCAGTCAATACTGGTAGTATAACAGCATCAGTCTCTGAGGACGAAACCTGTTTAGTTTGAGCCGTTATTGATTTTAATGATTAACACCTGAGTGTTTTCTTCTCTCTGTTGTCCGTCAGATCTCGGCGTCCTGCGCTGGTCCTCGTTAAGAGTGACGGAGTGCGACTCGGAGTTTGATAAGTGATGGAGTAAACCCAGTCATCGGAGGGAACTTAAGGGCTGCTGAGGTTTCCAGCTTCACGCAGGTCTAAATAAAGCCAACAGAGTCCAGATTTCCTCTGCAGCGTCTCCACCGCAGGCACAGATGGCCCTGATCTCACCGAGTCCTCCAGTGGATCAGCGAGGCATCTGTGGTCTGGACCAGGCCTTTGGACCACGCTACACACACGCTAATGTTTATCACATGTTGACCGAGAGATTCATAACAAATATAACTCCAGCAGTACACCGGTTACACACACCGCTTCACACCACACACACACACACACACACACACACACACACTGCTCCACTCCACATGCTTCGCTCAATCTCACACTGAGATTATTCATTACTTTACAAAACAAAACATTTTCTTTAAGTTTCCTGATCATTTGAATAAACTCTTTTCACTCAGTCTGTAAATAAAACCTTCGTTAATCACTTCTTAATGAATGATCTTTTTATATGTGAAGAATAACATGCAAATAAACAATCGAAGAAATTAAAGGGTCTTTGTTATACATTATTTAAAAAATTTATGTAATAAATTTTAAATCTAAACATTATAATGTATTAATAATGTTCATATTAAATTGTATAATGTTAGTTAATATATATATATTTATATGTATTTATATATATGATATAAATGTAAATAAACACATCTTGTGGGGCAAAAAAAATTATGAATTATTGATATAACTGGCATAAAACTATATATATATAAAGAACATATAAAAAATAAAAATTTATCAGTAATATGTAATGTGTCATAGGTAGTAATATAAATAAAATCACATTCCTTTTTTATGAAAATAAATCCATTGTCTATATTAAAAATACAAAATATTCCAGGGGGGAAAAAAACATTAAAATTGAATGAAATCAAATTAAAAAATGACTGATGAAAAAATACATAGTGTGGGCGAGGAAATTATAAAATATAAAATGATAAAATTATAGTGATACATATGACAAATTTAGAAATGAACTGATTGCATGATGCAGAACATAAGGGTAATAAAAATAGAAATAATAATAAATAAAGTAATGTTATTAATGTCTACATAGGAAGGTTTAGTTATTCATTAAGAACCCTGAGAGAACCTTTTCCCTTCTTTGTGTGTGTGTGTGTGTGTGTGTGTGTGTGTGTGTGTCTTTATTCTCCCGTCATCAACATGATGAACTCTGAAAATGTTTTAACTAAACAGCCTTGCGTCCTTTCATCTGCTGGTCAAAGTGAATTTCGACTCAGTGATGGGAAACGGTTTCTGAAAGCCGTCTCAGTGTTCGAAGGTCGAGAGAGGGAGGAAGAAGAAGAAGAAGAAGAAGAAGGAAAGAAAGAAACACGACCAAAAGTTTAAAAGAAATTGGCGAAATGGTGGTTTGTAATTTTCTTTTAGTTAGGGGTTATTTTCTTAGTGAGATCACCCACGTGTATACACACACACACACACACACACACACACACGATTATAGGTACTCACTAGCACTGGATGTATTTATAAACATCTGGAAGAGCAGCGAGTCTCTAACATCATTATTAACTTTATTATTATTATTATCAGATACTGGTCTCTGATTGGCTGGAAGGTGTGTGTGTGTTTGTGTGTGTGTGTGTGTGTGTGTGTGTGTGTGTGTGTGTGTGTGTGTGTGTGACATCAACATTGATCCCGAAACACTGTAACCTTGACCAAGGAATTGGGAAACGTTATCAAAAGTGAGAGAACCCCCTTTGAGCGGTAACCATGGCAACCGTCCTGCCACCTTTAGCGCACTTATATCGGTGTTTATCGTCTCTATCTAGATGGAGATAATGGCTCTGATTTCATTGCAGGGCTTCACACTGCTCGGTGTTTAACACATCAAGGGAACATACGGGGTGGTGGGAAAATTCTGTGTTGTGTCGTGTTGTGCGTGGGCCAATCAGACCATCAGACCAAACAATTTGTCCAATCTGCATCGGGCTGCAGTCTAATTTCTCTCCATCTGTCACCACATTCCCTAAAATCTGCTCTCTGAAATGACAGGCCGAGTCCCGGAGACCTTCAATTTAGCAGCCTGTGTGTGTATGGGGGTTCGGTGTGAGACAGGGCAGTGTGGACGAGAGGCCCAGGGGGAGGCGGGGCGGGCGGAGGGGCGGTGTAATGGAGGGGAACTAGGGGAGGAGAAGGAGGGGTGAAGTGTGGGGGGTCAGTTGGGGCTAATGGCTCTAGAACTTTGATGTGGAGCGGAGTGACTGACATCGCTGCTTAAGAACGGAACAAACTTCTGTGTGTGTGTGTGTGTGTGTGTGTTTATGGCCATGGATTAAAAAGATATTACCCGTTAGTACGCGTCATTGATGATTAAATAGTTTGTAGAAATAGTTCACAGGTTAAAACTGAGAATAATCAGATGATCTTTAATGTAACCAGTGATATTATTATTATTATTATTTCAGGTTGTACGTGTCTGTCTGTCTGTCTGTCTGGTTGGGACTGGTTTCTGGTCCTCGAGTCCCATCTTCAGGTACTGGGGTTGGGAGCCGCTCCTTCACCATTTAGACACCACGAGTTCTGTGGGCGTGGCTGAGTGTAAATCAGCCTCATCATTAATTATTTCTTGTTAATTATTGTGTTGATGAGAACAGAAAAAGAAAAAGGATACGAGCGTTAGAGAAAACGAAGCCCTGTAAGAATACTTCATGCTTTTGGAGGAGCTCTAACCTCAGACTGGTATTTTCAGCAATTCTCTGTTGTTGTTGTTTATGGAGTAAATAAAAGGCTGTTGTTCTTTAAACCTTGAACTTTATGTCTGTACTGTGGTCTAAACATCTGGTTCCAAATTGATTCAATCTTTTTTGTCTCTCGGAGAAAACACATCTAAAATGGGTTTTATTTTCCTTCATGATAAAAACGCATGATGTGACGATAACCTCATCGCCTCTCGGGTGACCCGAGCTCCGGCACGATGTTGATCAGAACCTGATCTTCTCTTTTGTTCTCGTGCACGGTCTGTCGAGGAAATCTGTGTAACGTCCAGAAATAAGGATTCAAGGTGCGCGTTGATGTTAATCAGGACAGGGTGCGCTCCTCCGCTGTCTGTGCGGTATGACATCATCACTCCACGACCCCTGACACGGTGATGAGGTCACATTATTCAGGAGATGGTTCAGATCTTCATGGCCATCAGGGTCTGGAGTGAAATAGTTTTAGACAGGCTGAAATTGCTGCCTGCTGCTGGGTGAAACAGACACGGCTGGGGTTCCACACCGACCACCAGGAGTTAGAGCGAAACTGCAGGAACGATCTCAGCTTTAATCTGGACCATACTGAGAACAGAGTCTCCCTCTGCTGGTCACTGCAGCACACTACGGCCTGCACAGGGACGAGTGGACAGCAACCTGACTTTATTGGTACGTGAATAAATGAATGTCTTGCTTGTTTGTTTGTTTTTTTTAAGTACAATTAATTCCTCATTTTCAACAGCACATACAACCTCACCCTGCCCCTTACAGGTTAGCAAAACTGCTTTGCTAACTTTCCAAAATGAACATTTGCACTCTATATCTGTAACCCAAAAATCTATCAACACGTCTGTTTTCCTTTACAAACAGAACCATGGCGTTATTTATCCTCCACTCCAACGGAAGGACGAAGAGAGACATTCAACTAGAGGCAGAGACAAAGACAAACAAAGACAGAGAGAAAGATTCAGTGCTTCATGTGGCAACATCAGTGTGTCTTATTGTCTCAAGTGTCTTATACGGTCCTAATTCTGTTTTGCAGAATAACAACTTTCATGAAGTCTCACACAATTCTCACAGCAACTTTTACTGTTTTTACAGCATCTCACACCATTCTCAAGGTGTCTCAAAACATTCTCACATCATTCTCACAGTATCTCATACCATTCTTACAGCGTCTTGTGCCATCTTCACATCATTTTCACAGCATCTCACACTATTCTCAGGAAGTCCTTTGTCATTCTTACACCATCTCACACACTATCTTTACATCATCCTCACTGCATCTCGTATCACTGCATTTTCTTGGTATCTCACACCACTCTCGCAATGTCTCACACCATTCTCATATGATTCTCACAACGTTCCACACTCTCAAGCATCTTACAACTCAGGGTCTCTTAACATGTTGTCATGGTGTCTCTCAGCGTCTCACAGTGTCTCATGCCACCTCCCAATGTCTCTCACTATCGTACAGTGCATTGTACGAATCCTTCAGATTCTCACGCCAATCTCATAGCATGTCAGGATCTCACATCTTCTCATTGTGTCTCAGCTTCTCACAGTGTCTTTCACCTCTCTCACCTATGTTGTGAAAGACAGCAGGACGACATGATGACCAGCTGAAGGAGCTTACACAAGGTTTCCTTCAAATGAAGCAATGATGCGCCGGCTTGATCTGGAGGTTCAGGGGTTTATTTTGGGAGGAAGTGACTTTATCAGCAGGAATTGTGGGTAATGAGTTTTGTCCACAGGGTTCAGCCTGTCGTTTGCTGATTCTGGCACTAGTGAGACTTCATCTCTCCTGTAGTTCCTGTGACTTCCCTTCAGATTTTGCAGCAATATTTATGTTAAAATTCCCCAATTAATCTTCCCCTCATCTCTTTTGCTTAAAATAAGACAAAGCCCTGAGTGTGGTCTGTACGAGTGTGATACATGGCAAAGCATTTAGAACACGTTCTGCTTAAAGTGACCTTCACCTCACCTCTGGCATGTGTTTTTATATCTGTTACACAAAGTGAAGCAAAAAGTGTGATGTGAACAAAAAAGAATTTTAGTCTCAATCTACATTAAATATACATCTATTCTTCTGAACAACATCGAGGTAAACATCTTCGGGTCAGGGGTAACTCAGGTGTTAGGGCATTGGACTATGGTCGGAAGGTCCCATGTCCAAGGTTCCTTGAGCGAGGCCCTCAACTGCTATTTCAATAAAATGAAGGTCACTCTGGATAAGGGTGTCTAACAAATGCTGTAATCTAAACCATTTTTATTCACACACAGATGGAAAAAGACAGAGAGACAGACAGAAAGACAAACTGACAGCACCCTCTTCTGCTTATGATTTCCATCCATCCATTGAGAAACCTCTGTCCATGGAGGCCAATGGTGACCATTGTATTTATTTCCATGTTTACACACACACACTCACACGCAATTATTCAAATCTGCATGACTGTGGGAAAACCTGGAGGAAACCCACCAAGCACGGGGAGAACATGCAAACTCCACAAACACAGACCCTGAGTTGGGAATCAAATCCCTAATCAGCTATCAGCCGTACCTTCTATTTAAAGTAATGGACCCCTCTGCATATTAGCCACATCCTCTCCTGGAAAAACCAAATCAAAAAAATGATTTCTCCTGTTTCTCCTGTTTACTCGGCAGCACGGTGGTGTAGTGGTGAGCACTGTTGCCTTGTACCTCCAGGGTCCGGGGTTAGATTGAGTGTATGTGCGTGTGTGTGCCCTGCGATGGATTGGCACCCTGTCCAGGATGTACCCTGTCTGGTGCTCTAAGCCTCCTGGGATATGATCTAGGCCCCTGCGATCCTGAATACAGGATAAATCGCTATAGACGATGAATGAGTGAGTGAGTGATCCTGTTTATTCTTTTTCTAAACCCTATGGCTCCTCAAATTCAGGTTCACTACCCTTTGGCATCCCACTTACTTATTTGGTCTTCTGTGTCTTGTACACACCAGTCTATTTACAGTCCCGGGTTCAGCTGGATTGTTTGCGCCGCGGTGTGTCTGGTGTGTTTGGATCTGTTTATTCAGTATTTTAGATCAGGGCAGGTGTAGCTCAGTGGTTAAGGCATTGGACTACGGTTCAGAAGATCCCAGGTTCAAACCCCACAACCACCACAGTGCCACTGTTGGGCGCTTGAGCGCGGCCCTTAACCCTCAACTGCTCAGATGTGTAATGAGATAAAAATGTAAGTCGCTCTGGATAAGAGCGTCCGCCAAATGATGTAATGTAAATGTAGATATATAAACAGATGCTACAAAGGTGAGGTTATAAAGGAGCGAGCGATTAAACCGAGTTAGACTTTAGGAGAAAATTTTAGAGCTACATATCTGATTCTGAACTAATCAGGCTTTCTTCATGTGTGGGTTGGCCAAACTTTAGAATGAGTACAAACCTGAAAGATCAAACTGGTGTGGAATGGAAATGCACTGGTCTGGAGAAGGAATGCTGGGCTGTCAGTGCTCCTTCTGCTCCGCCTTATCCTGAGAGCTGAGCTAAAATAAAGATGGTCAAAAGAACTTGCAGCATATCATTCCCCAAATATCTTTCTAAATAAAACTTTTTAATGGATAATCCTTTTATCAGCTTATCTTCTGTTTTACTTTGTAGCTCAGTGAAAGGTATTTTGGCCGCTTCTCCGCAGACCCGTGCTCTTCCCCACTGTCCCGTTTGGCTTTACATGTAAAAGCTGCTGGACTTTAGTTTGGCTTTATATCATTTTATATATAATCTTTCCCTGTTTGTACTTACATGGAGATCATCTCCAGTTTGGTTTTTATTCAACTGTCTCTTATTTTCTGAGTTTTATTTGCTTCATTAGCCCCAAACTGTTCTTTACCAGATTTACCACCGTTTGATCTACATAGGTGGTCTGTTTTCTGGAGCCCCAGCATTTTCTGAATTACACACAAAGTGGTGCTGTAATGACTCGCTGTCAAGGTCAAAATCTGTCAAGGCATAAGAGCATACAGGACCTGACTCTGCAGCAAACCATTATTTAAGTAAGTTCCAGAAGGTTCTAGAACTCAGTGTCCACTGTACAAGCCTCTGGAGACAGTGTTATGATCTGGGGTTGATCAGTTACTCAGGTCGAGACTCAGTAACGTTATATGTGTGTGTGTGTGTGTGTGTGTGTGTGTGTGTGTGGATGGTACAGTACCCTGTCCAGGGTGTACCCTGCCTCGTGCCCAGAGTTTCCTGCAACCTAAAAACAAAAGCAAAGCTAGATTTGATCTTTATGATTGAGATTATAACATTTCTGTGTGATAACTCTATTAGTTAATGATGATGATGATGATGATGATGATGATGATGTAAATCTACCACATGAGCACCGTCTCCCGGCAGGTAAACAGCATTTGTCATGAGAGTAAACACAGACAGGCTGGATTCAACCTCTCAGTTTCTGATCAGACCCTAGGTGGTTTGTAATTTCAGTGTGAATAAAGATGTTTCTTCAGGGCGGTGGAAGGAGAACATCCTCATGGTCTTACAGTTACAGTGCATCAAAGACAAATAGGACAAGCAGGCATGTTATAAATGATTCCTGATCTCTGCCAGAAAACAGCATGGCTTTAGGGAACGGAAAAGAAATAAATACCACAACCGTTACCACTTGAGAGGATTTCTGACATCTTCACCATGATGGACCTGAGAGTGACGTGAGAGTGACGTGAGAGTGAAGATAAAAAAAGCACAGTGATCACGTTCCTCTGTTTTATTTAGTATTAAGAACATAAAGTACAACTGTTCAGTTTATAAAGTAATACATCAGATCGATTAACCGCCAGGCATGTGTGTGTGTGTGTGTGTGTGTGTGTGTGTGTGTGTGTGTGTGTGTGTGTGTGTGTGTGTGTGTTGGCAGTACTTTTCCCCAGCTGAAAGCAGAACTCTGTCATGCTGAGTTATATTGCACTGATGGAGTGTGTGATTTCAGGTTATTAAAGATGGTGCTGGAGTGATGAAGGCTGTTGCTGATGGAAACCTTCCACCACACACACACACACACACACACACACACACACACACACACACACACACACACACACACACATACACACACAACACACTTTGGTTATATTACACAATGCGATACACAGTACCAGTTTGATCCCCATGTACTGTATATAAACCTGACAATGTACGTATGTAAACGTCGAGTGATGTGTGTGTGTGTGTGTGTGTGTGTGTGTGTGTGTGTGTGTGTGTGTGTATGTGTAGGTGTGTGTGTGTGTGTGTGTGTGTGTGTGTGTGTAAGGGAAACCTAGGAATCACATTGGTTTGATTTGTTTCACTTTAACCAAGTCTGTACATTTCAGTTTCATGAGTCTCTCACAGTCTCTCACCATGAAAAATAAAAATAAAAATTAGTTCCTGTGATCGATTATTTTAAAATGAACGAACATCTGAAAGTGAAAAAGGTTTTTGGTGAATATACAGCTTTTATCTTAAGTCACAAGGGTGAATTATAAACCAGAGAGATTCTGCCCCCTGCTGGTCTGTAAGTGAACAGCTGAAAGAGACCTGAGGATTCATTTACAATTTAATACAAAAAAATTTATTTCAGTTAAATCATCAATAAGATGAAAATTAATCTCAGTCACCTGGGGTAGTTTTCCTTTTATTTAATTGAACACATCAAAAACATTCATTCCCAAACGTTTAAAATTTTGAATGCGTAACGTACTGGTCCGGCTCTGCCTACTGGTCTCGTCTCGGTGTACTGGTCTCGACTAGTGCCTACTGGTCTCGGCTCGGTGTACTGGTCTCATCTCAGTGTACTGGTCTCGGCTCGTTGTACTGGTCTCGGCTCGGTGTACTGGTCTCGGCTCGGTGTACTGGTCTCGGCTCGTTGTACTGGTCTCGGCTCGTTGTACTGGTCTCGGCTCGGTGTACTGGTCTCGGCTCTGCCTACTGGTCTCGGCTCGGTGTACTGGTCTCGACTAGTGCCTACTGGTCTCGGCTCGTTGTACTGGTCTCGGCTCTGCCTACTGGTCTCGGCTCGTTGTACTGGTCTCATCTCAGTGTACTGGTCTCGACTAGTGCCTACTGGTCTCGGCTCGGTGTACTGGTCTCATCTTAGTGTACTGGTCTTGGCTCGTTGTACTGGTCTTGGCTCTGCCTACTGGTCTCGGCTCGGTGTACTGGTCTCGGCTCGGTGTACTGGTCTCGGCTCTGCCTACTGGTCTTGGCTCTGCCTACTGGTCTCGGCTCGGTGTACTGGTCTCGGCTCTGCCTACTGGTCTCGGCTCTGCCTACTGGTCTCGGCTCGGTGTACTGGTCTCGGCTCTGCCTACTGGTCTCGGCTCTGCCTACTGGTCTCGGCTCGTTGTACTGGTCTCGACTAGTGCCTACTGGTCTCGGCTCGGTGTACTGGTCTCATCTTAGTGTACTGGTCTCGGCTTGTTGTACTGGTCTTGGCTCGTTGTACTGGTCTCGGCTCTGCCTACTGGTCTCGGCTCGTTGTACTGGTCTCGGCTCTGCGTACTGGTCTCGGCTCGTTGTACTGGTCTCGGCTCGGTGTACTGGTCTCGGCTCTGCCTACTGGTCTCGGCTCGGTGTACTGGTCTCGGCTCTGCCTACTGGTCTCGGCTCGGTGTACTGGTCTCGGCTCTGCCTACTGGTCTCGGTTCGGTGTACTGGTCTCGGCTCTGCCTACTGGTCTCGGCTCGGTGTACTGGTCTCGGCTCTGCCTACTGGTCTCGGCTCGGTGTACTGGTCCGTGCTACATTGTCACTGTATATTGTGTTAAGTTATTACTCTTGTTTGCACATTTTCACTTTGTTGTCTTTGTTGAAACATGGTTTTGTGTTATTGTGTTATTTATCGGCAAATTCTATCTTTTAGTTAAATTTTTTTTTAAGTTTGTGTGTGTGTGCGTGTGTGTGTGTGCTCGTGTGTTCACACCCTCATCAGGAAGGCAACTCCTTCAGGAGCTGATGAATTCAAATCACTGTTGGGTCTCTGCTCCTAACTGAGCTGCACGTCAGGTGTATTACCAGAACTCTGGTAATGAACTCTGGCAGGCCATCATTCCAATTCTTCTGCCCTAGAGAGGGGTTTATGGGGTATTTTGTTTGTGAGACTTAAATATTACCCAGGTAGGCCTTGGGACACACACTTAAACCTTCAGTCAGACCCCTGGTACACCTGTCACCTTGAGTTATTCAGTGAAAAGACGACAGAAACAGAACTTTATTTGCCTTTTATTCAGATTTGCTTGTGGTCCTGAGCACCAGTTCCCTTACTCATGATTTTTAAGCACAGAGCTCATCTCTAATGGAGATTTTGCCTCTGGCATGTAAAAGATTTTAGCTGCATCACCACAGTGACACGTCCAGATCAGAACCTTCTCCCAACTGGTGAGAACTTATGTAACTGGAAAGAGTCTGTTCCATAAACACCACTGATTACATTTCTGGGGGTGATGGTTCAGAAAGATCTCCCTGGACCAACACGAGGAAGAAACCAGGAGATTAATTAGACTCATTAAGGAAAGCCATGCTCACCTGGGAGACGACTTGTAGTGCTTTGAAGTCACCACCAGAGGGCATCAAAGCTTTAAACTTAACATTTCTCTAGTCTCAGGCTGCTTCACATGCATTCTATAAACCTTGGTTTTATGTCTAGTAACGATAAGCCGAGGGATGAGTCCTGGGTTTAGTCATGGGGCAGAAGAACAGTGATCACCGTCAAAGGGAACGATGAACAGTGTCCAGAAGTGAACATCACTTCTCCAGAAGTGAACACACAAAAAACGCCTGCTGTGGAGTGTGTGTGTGTGTGTGTGTGTGTGTGTGTGAGAAATATATTTATTTATTACACACTTTAACATAAAGTTTTCTTCTTGAATAGTAATTATTTCCTATTAGCCTACACCTAAAAAGTTATAAAATAGCTACAATTTCCTTCAAACTTTGTTTTTAAACTGTTGAGCTCACATTATTGTATTTATTCTGCTATAATGTTTTAAAACTTCTGGAATACTTTATAAATGTTGTCAAACGTTACAGAAAGTTCAAGACAATTCTGAAGACTCAAACTAAAAGATTTTACAAAATTATACTACAGCAGCCTTTCTGTAACTTTCCCCAGATTTGTGCCTGGAGACAATCCTGTCCCGGAGGTCTGGAGACAATCCTGTCCCGGAGGTCTGGAGACAATTCCTTCGACTTCATGCTTGGTTTGTGCTCTGACATGAACTGTCACTGTGGGACCTTATATAGACAGGTGTGTGTCTCTCCAAATCATGTCCAATTAACTGAATGTACTACAGGTGGACTCCAATTAAGCTGCAGAAACATCTCAAGGATGATCAGGGGAAACAGGATGATCAGGGGAAACAGGATGCGCCTGAGCTTAATTTTGAGCTTCATGGCAAAGGCTGTGAATACTTATGGACATGTGCTTTCTCAATTTTTTTAAAATAGATTTGAAAAAATCTCATCTAAACGTTTTTTATCTTGTCATTAGGGGGTGTTGTGTGTAGAATTCAGAGGAATTTAATCAATTTTAGAATAAGGCTGTGACATAACAAAATGTGGAAAAAGTGATGCGCTGTGAATACTTTCCGGATGGACTGTAGGTAGTTAAAGTCCTGACCCATCTTTACCTCTGCTCCCTGTCGCCTCATCATTCCACTTAGGTTCCTCACATTCACACACATGTATTCTGTCCTGCTACGGCTAACCTTCAAAGCTATCCCCACTAGCAAAGATGTTAGTCTACATGGCTTACTTTGCTCGATGAAGATGAGCACCCTGGAGAGAGATAGCCCACAAGTGCTCTTCAATCTGGGGCATCATCATGTAGCTCCGCGTCTTTGCATTAATGATTGTCGAATAAATCGACGTTAATGGCACAAAGGTACAGGACAAATAAGGTTTATTCCATGAACGAGTTACCTCATCATGGAGGTCACCAAAGAAGGGCAGAGACCTTCGTTGAGGTCCCTCACCCCGGCCACCGGACAGAAACCTGTCGTTCAATCCTGATTGTTTGGGGAGTCCCCTGTTCCTGGGGCCAGTCACCCTACCACCTCAAGTAATTCCTCATACTCTTGCTCATCACAAGAGAGTTCCTGATCTGGGGAGAGCATGAGAGAAAAGAGCGAACACATCTCACGCACTTCCGCCTGAAGCACGGGCGCGAAGTGCTTTAATCAGAAGCAGATCACAGTGCTCGCATTGTCCCTTGAGCTTGAGGAGGTTGAGCTTATCTCAGAGATACAGTAATCCATTCAGAATACAGTACGATGTGAATCTTACTAGTACAGTGATAGACTATCATCTACAGCTGGGTAACACAGTGGACCATTGGGAACCATCCTCTGTTCAAATGATGATCTAATTAGTCACCTGGTCTCAGTACTATGTAAATCGTATCTCTCTGATGGCACGATATCACCTATGGCATGAGAATGGAAGTGAGTCATCAAAAACCATCAAATGCAGCTGATCAAAAGATGTTCATTACAATTGGTTTCAGTATATTGTGTTTAAATGAGGAGTGGGAGGGTTTGTTTTAGAAACAGTATAAATGCTTTACTCCAGATATTGGCAAATATTTCTTTTGACTCTGCTATGCTTCATGATATTGTTTTCTATCAGAAATCTTTAACGGTCTCTTTTTTTTAAGTTAATGGTCAGGGTTGTAAGAAGCCGCCTTTATGCTAACCTAAACAGTCCTCCGGTCAAAATGCAGATCCAGATAATCTTGCCTCCACCTTTTGTTATCAGGTAAGTCGGGATAAGAAGACTGTAAGATACACATATACAGTTGGATACCAAAACTCTTGTTTTGTCTTTTGTGATTGATTTATAAAGGGGTGAATGGGTAAAGATTGATGGAAGCATGGCCCATCTGCTTGAGGGCTGATTTAATCTGTGCATAAAAATAACTGGTAGGTTGAGTCAGTTTTTAAGATCTTAAAAAAAGTGTAAAGCAGTAAAAAAATTAAAAATCTCTTTTAAATAACAGATCTCACTTTAATGCCAAAACAAAGGGGGTAGGCCTGCCTCTAATCAGTAAACTAAGGGGAAAGTGTGATATTTACAAGATATTTGCGTTCTGATTCAACTAAAGGCCGTGTCTGTATAACATTTAAGACTGTAAAGCCAAATGTCCATTGTTTATCAGCAATGGACATCTTCCAAACCCAATGGTCGTACCATATTTCCTTCCAGGTCACGCCAAGATACTGGGTGCGGGGATCACACCATAGAAGGAGAGGACAAAGCACCAGAGACCAAAAATAAGTAATATTTAAAATTACTGGTACTGGCAGACCTCCATCCTCCTATATTGAATTTTCCTGGCCAGTAGGTGACTGAGTCTAGCTCCGTAAATGCAGTAACATTGCCTAAGTCTGTATATAAAAAATTCAGAATTTCATTTCAAGCTGTTTGTTTCTGAATGATCACATTACATTTTTATGAGTGAAGTATAATTAATTTGTAAAACAAAATTTAAAAAATTCCGTTTTATGACAAAAATATTTGCCCCCCCTATAAAAGACTCCTTTTGTGTAATATTACATGAACACTGTATAGTAATTGGTAATTTTTTTTTTTTTAGGGTGGCAATATTTTTGCATAATACCACTTCCTTTTAGGTAGGTTTACTGGCGTACTGTTTAAACAAGTGATTTAAATATCTAGATTTGATCATTTAGTCATGTGTCTGTTATTATTATTTTCATCCCTCTCCTCTTGGCCTTGGGTGTAGAATGTGTCAGTGTGTCCTTTTGCACAAGATCAGTATAAATGCTAGCTGTTTTTAACCTGGCCTGGCTTCTGGCCTCCTGATCCCTCAGCAATCTTACTTCTGATGGAGCTGGAGCATCTTTATAGTCCTCCAGAAAGACAGACACAACATGTAGACTGTTGACGTTGATAGTCTGAGGGATCAAGACACTCAACCTCAGTGAGACACACATACACACACATACTGTACAAGCACACTAAATTTAGCTTTAAAGCCAGATTATGATTGGCCCATCAGCCTGCCAGTGGTCTCCAATCTTCTTCAGACCTGATGGGATTATTCTGTGGTGTGGATAGGGAGGTGTTTCCTTAAAGAGTGTGTGGATTTGCACTGTTCATTCATTTTCTGAAGTTTCTGATTTCTCCCTTGCTGTAGAATTAACATATGCTGAAGGAATAATGGGCACAGCGCTTTCTGTCTCCCCAATGATGCGGGACGAAGAAAATGAACGCAAGAGGAAAATTCTGGTCAAACCCAGGTTGATTGTTTCAGCCTTTGGTTTCAAACTAGATAAGCAGAAAAGTCGCAAGAAAGTTGACCCACATCTTCAACAATTTCAGAGCAACAATGTCAAAGAAGATTTGAAAGAATCCACCCAAATTTGTCCAGCACAGTCTGGAGAAATCAGGACACCATCCAAAAAACTAAAACAGACCAAACAGCTGATGGACGTGCAGAAGAACCAATCAAGCCACCAGTTCTTCACATCTCCAGTCCACTTTATTATCCAAACCTCTACAGGTGAGCTACTGCTGTGTCTGGGTCGATTCCTGTGCCGTCGCTGCCTTAAAATTTCTGATCTCACCTTAAATCAGGTCACCGGCTGGGTCAGGAATGTAGACAGGACTCTCCTGATGCAGGGATGGCAGGAGGAAAACTTTATAACATCGCCCATCCTCGTTTTCGTCTACCTGCTGTGCCGGGAAACCGTGGACGAGGACCTTACAAGTTCAGATGATCTAAAAGGCATCTTTCTCACCTGCCTGTACCTGACCTACGCCTACCTGGGCGCGGAGATCTCATACCCGCTCCAGCCCTTTATTACCAAGGCCAATAAGGATGTGTTCTGGCAGCTGGCTCTGAGGGTGATCGATAAACTCAGCTCTGAAATGCTGAGGATTAACATGGACCCACAGTTCTTCACTGAGGTTTTCCAGGAGCTGAAAAATGAGGGCAAGGTGACATGCAGGAATGATCTCGACCGCTGATGTTCCAGATTATTGATTTTTCTTATTGCTCATATAGAAGGAAAACAATGACATTAATTTTTGGTGTTTGTCTGAAAACCGTGCTTCATTATACATAATTCTTGTGATGACAATTCCTTATAAGGTGGGTCTGTGTACAGTAATTTATTTTTCTTTAAGCACAAACTTTGGAATTGTAAATGTGTGTAAATATGGACTGTATATGTATTAAAAGATCTTTGTTTCTACTGTAAGATGTTAGCAGCAGATAAGGACAAAAACTGTTTATTTTGGATTTGTACAGAAGCCTATAACAATCAGTATAAAATCTTTTTTAGCCCCAAAATTAATCTCAATTGAAAAAAAAAAAAAGCAAATAGAAATGATGGGAGACTTTTTTTTTTTTTTTTTTATTAGGGCGGGGGATTTAAAGTTAAACTGTCTGATTTGGTTACACTGGGAACTTTGTTGGAACGATTGAAAAAAGGCAGTAAAACATCTAGCCTGCTAGTGAGTTACGTAACAGGACAATTCTGGATTAGTACAGATTAGTACAGATTAGCGCTGATGCTAATGATATCACTGTTCAGCTCAGGAAACAGTTGGAGACTGTTAAAGCTCAGGGTCAACACTGGACCTCAGCTTAGGAATCATTTAAACAGTGTAGATGTGTTTGTGACGCATGTCCTACCCAGGGGCCGTCCTGCCATGTGCGCGGTGTTCACAGATTAAACTCCATGTGCATGTTCGCTCCATGCTGATGAAACTATGTGAAGTCCAGAGTTGTGTACCAGCTGTACTCCTGGATAAAACAGTCAGTGTGAAGCAGTTTGAAGTTTTAATGTTCTGTTCTGAGATACCCATCGTGCTGGGAGTGTTTGTGTTACTGTGACGTTTCTGTGACAAGGTCTGTCTCTTTAGAAGCAAACTATGATGAGCGCTTCAGTTTAGATTCGGTTAGATTCCCAGCTGGTGCAAAATCTCGCGAGAATTTCTCCTCCTGGGATAAATAAAGTGTTGTTGAATCAAACTGAAAGAAATGAGTGGAGGCTCAAGACTTTTGCACAGCACTGTACAACATGCCTTACAGGCAAGGCAAGTTTATTTGTATAGCACGTTTCATACACAATGGTAATTCAAAGTGCTTTACATAGAAGAAAAGAAAATAATCATAAAATGAAATAGAAAATAATACCAATAAATCTCTTTAAAGAAAAAAAATTAATTTTATTTAAAATAAAAATAAAAACAGTTTGCAATAAAACTTTTAAACGAATAAAAATTTTATTTAAAATAAAAGTAGAAAACTAATTAAAATGAATTAAAATTGAATTTAAAATAAATATAAAACAGTTTAGGATATTAGATAAACATAAAATAATGCAGTCGGTATGGACGTAGCACAGTGCTCATTCAATAAACACACAGCTGAACAGATGAGTTTTAAGTCTAGATTTAAACAGGACTAATGTTATCACATCTGATCTCTTCTGGAAGCTGGTTCCAACTGCGGGCAGCGTAATGGCTAAAAGCTGACTTCCCTTGTTTAGTGTGAACCCTTGGTATTTCTAACTGACTCGATCCTAATGATCTGAGAGTCTGTTAGGTTTATATTCAGTGAGCATATCTGTAATGTATTTAGGTCGCAGGCCATTAAGTGATTTATAAACAAGTAAAAGTACTTTAAAATCTATTTTAAATGTTAGAGGAAGCCAGTGTAAGGACCTGAGGACTGGTGTGATGTGCTCAGATCTTCTGGTTCTAGTCAGAATCCTGGCAGCAGCGTTCTGGATGAGCTGCAGCTGTCTAATGGTCTTCTTGGGAAGGCCGGTGAGGAGACCATTACAATAATCCACCCTGCTGGTGATAACATACACTCACCGGCCACTTCCCTAGGTACACCTGTTCAGCTGCTTGTTCACGCATGCTAATCAGCCAAGCATTAACCTAAATAAAGTTTATTTAGACATGTAGACACAGTCAAGATGATGTGCTGGAGTTTAAACCGAGCATCAGAATAGGAAAGAAAAGAGATTTAAGTGACATATTTTCACCCACAACCTTCTTAAGGATTTAGAGAAAATCACTGAATCATTCAAACATAAAAAAACATTTATCTTAAGGCACGAACCAGTGAGAAACAGGTGCAGAAGATCAAGTCTAATGACTCTCTAACCAAAGGTGAAAAAGTCAGATTTAGTTTGCAAGGGAAATTTTGTTACACAGCAGATGTTAAAATACTATTTTTAATTTTAAAAAAATTTAAAAATGCAATTTCGTTCTGAATGTGCAATATCATTGTATTTTTTTAATGATGATAAAGTACTCATTCATTCTAAATAAAGCACTGCTCTTCTCTTTCACAAATTATAATGGAAGGAATTATTCCTTAATGTTTTATGCACTGATGCTGCAGAGGTACACAACCCACCTCCTGGAGTACTTATTGGGTAATCCTTATGTTCCCCAATGTTCCCCAATGTTCCAAGTGTCCTATGGTCTTCAGGTTTATATAACACATAGTAGGAGCGTGGGAATGGGTCTTATCCATTTCTCTCCTTCATTTGCCTGTTTTGATCATTTTTGTTTCTAGAGACTTTCAGAACCACTTTAATTTTGTTGGGTAAAAATCCTGTCGTTTTGAAGCCTTTTTCTGATCAAATAAATTGGATAATATTCAGGAAATATTTTACTATTAAACATAAGTTACATTTGTCTCGAACAGAATATTTTCTGTAAGAGAATCTCGACCTGATCATCAGTTCCTCTCTTTGCACCTTCTCCATTTCCTCTACATCATCCAGCAGAACTGGATCAGGACACTGGGCCTTTTATAAGGAAAGGGTTTACCATATATGGTCATTTGTAGGGGATTCTTTTATGCAAATAGGTGTGTTGCCATGCACAAGTAGGGCAGATTACCTTCCACCGTGTACAGCTGACGGCCAGCACTGGTGATTTGATTGTCCTCAAATTCAAAAGAATGCACCCTGGAGGAATCATTTAGAAAATAAAATAAAACATTTTTTTCATCTTAAGACAAAATTGTTGGATAAACTACATGGTTGCATCATTGTGATTACTATTTTAATCCATAACTTACAATCTCATCATCATCATGAGCATCTCTACTGACCCATGTTTTATTTATTACTGAAATCAGAAAGAAAAAAAGGAAATTCCACACACATTACTTAGCAAACTGAAGAACTTTAATTCATGTTGGCATAAATGCAAAACGTAAGAAAGTCATACATCATTAATGTAGAATTCGATGAGAAGCAGCAGTGCATCAGCTTTAGATCTTTGTTTATAATTCAGTTACAATTCTTCATTTGTTCCAGATCTTAATTCCACAGCTAGGACTAGCGTGCTAATATCAGTGCAGCATGCTACAAACAACCTGCAAACCGTTTCCATAGCAACATATTTATAGTTTTTGAAACAAGGCTACATTCATTAGCATGCACCTGTCTAAAACTGCTTTAGCCATTAAAAATGCTAGTGAATATTGTTCAGACAAATGTGCATGAGGTGTTTATAATTACATTTCTAACCGAGCTACAGAGCATTTTTTTTCACATAGTTTAGCTCGATAGCATGCTGCTACATCCAAAATGCTATGCTACTAAAAGTCTGCAAATTGACATTTTTAGTACTAATTATTCTGCTAAATAGTGATCCTGCAACTGTTAATTGTTCATGAAACCTGTGACAGTGAGTTAGCTAATGTTCTGAGTTCATTCTAACCCTGCTTATGGTGACACAGGTAAGAAAAATCTATTAGCACAGCAGTAGCGCAAGTCAGTTAGACAAGATCAGAAATATGGCGAAAACTCTGAATGTCGTTAAGGTTTAGCTACAAATCCAGTCACATTGACTAGCTGACCCCAACAGCAGATGACTCCGCCCCCTCAGTTATAGTGATTGTTGATGTTGTTGAGGTGGTTGATGTTGTTCACACAGCTGATGTGCGCTGCACTGAAATGCGCAGATGGCTGCAGGCTGTGACTCGGATACAGCGCCGGGCCGGATCCGGTCCAGTACGGAAAGCCGTGAGGGCCGACGCCAGGAGCCACCAGGTTCAGCTTGGAGATTCCTGAGAATGGAATGGAAGTGAAGTTGGTGTGGAGCGTGTAAAGAGCTTCAGAGGAAGAAGAGGAGGAAGTGGAAGTGGAAGAGGGCTGGCAGGCCTGCGCCAGGCCACGAAAGTCAAATCTGTAGGCGTAGCGCTTGCCGTGGACTTTGCTCATGATGTTCTTGTCGTAGTAGTAGCGCAGCGCACGACTCAGCTTGTCGTAGTTCATGTTGGGCTTGCTCTTGCGTGCCCCCCAGCGTCGAGCCACCTCATCCGGGTCGGTCAGCTTAAACTCACCGCTCGCCCCCTCCCACGCTATACACGACACATTAGAGCTGTCCGACAGGAGCTCCAGGAGAAACTGCCACAGCTGGATCTGACCGCTTCCTGCAAAACAGTGATCAGTTCATTACAGAAACACTGATGGGAACTTTTACACTCTGACATGAGGAAGAAGAGAAGACTCCAAATCTCAGAATGTTCAATCTAAAATATAATCACCAGGTCACCTAGATGTGAGTTAATGGTTGGGTGATGAAGACATCAGGTCGTGTGTGTGTGCGCTTCTGGTTTTTTATTCAATAAATGTGAGAATGTACCTGTTAGTCTGAGTCTTTGCAAATGCATCATAATTAGAAATGAATCCCCTGGATGTGGAACGATTAGCAGACAGAAGTCCAACAAAACCTTTTAAAATATTATTAAAACAAAACTCTCACAAACTTTTTATATTTATCAGATTTTGGGTCAAAACTATACACACAGCACTGCTGAGCTGGGAAAATAAAATCATTGCTGTCTGAACTACAAGATGAAGGCGGTGTGGAGTTCTGTCTCATCACAGAACAAGCAGGGGGGTTAGCTTTGTGAAAATGTGTCAGGTGTTCTAGTTAATAGTGATGTTCATTGATGATATTTAATAAAATATGTAATGTAAATTTTTTATTATCTCAGGTCAGACATTATCATGACGTTATTAGACATTATTATGTTGTGATTTATATTTAATACTCGGCAGGGTCCATATGCTTTATTCATTCATTTTACTCACTGTAAACCCTAATGCTCAAAGTAATTAAACATATTGAGTACTGTTAACTTAAATAATTATAATTAGTTCAAATTAATAGACCTTGATGAGTATTTAGAACTTTTTGGTATTTATGAGTTTGTAGAAATTACACTTTTCAAGTTAGCTGAACAAATTTGGTATTTTAAGTATCTGCAAGTACTTAAGTATCAGTAACTGTCACCTTAAAATTCCACCAACTTAAAATCTTATAGCGATTTTGTGTCTGACATCATGAGGGCGATGGGGCACTGGTGGCTTAGTGGTAGGTGTTTTGCCTGCCATGCAAAAAGCCTGGACTGGATTCCCAACAACTGAATGAAGTGCCTGTCCCAAGCCCGAATAAAATGTAAAGACTGTGTCAGGAAGGGCGTCTGGTGTAAAACCTGTGCCAAGCTTGTGTGCGGACTGGATGGTCCACTGTGGGCGACCCATTGCCAGGAGCAGGCGAAAGACAAACAACAATTTCTTTGATTTGCAACAACTAAAAAAATTATAATTACTATTAAATTAAATTCTATATCTCTGTATTGTACAGCTGTTTCTTATTTTCTATATTTTTCATATATGTTTCTTATATTGTATATTTTGTCCTGTACAGTTATGTTATTTTATTTTAATTTTATATTTTATTTTATTCTTTCTTAGTTAAATTTACCTTCTGTTTTCTTTTTCAATATTTATTCCCTATTCATAGTCTTTTTATTTTAAGGTCACGAGCAGTTGTCTAAGCATTTCACTGCATATCGTACTGTATATGACTGTGTATGTGACAAATAAAATTTTAATTTGAAAATTTTAATTTGATAAATAGTATTAATAGAGTTATAATAGAGTTAGGCTACTCATTAATGCAAATCAAGAATGATTAATATAAATGAGTACAACAAATGTAAAAACTCTGTTTACTTAAAATTGAAAACATCATTACTCAAAAAAATCTGATGTAACTGATTACCTCGATTTTGAGTTTTGCCAACTTATTCAGGTTTACAGTGTATTTAATAATAAAACATTCGCAACAGGAGGGTTACTTAATAAAACCCTAAAATAAAAACATGAAATGATGATTCTTATGATTAAGACATTATAATAAAATACAGCTGTAAAATAAATGTATATGATTTTGTTTTTGTCTCCATTTTTAAACCCCAATTTTGTCTTCTGATGTGAACACAGATATGAAATAAAAAGATCCCGAGCCTTTCCCTATTCCTCTCACCATGATAAAGCATTGGTGCTCTATTACATTAACACCTGAACACTGCTGCTTCACTCCTGATTGTCCTCATGACCATTAGCTACACTCACAGGCCCTTTACTACATGGACATCTGTAGGAGAATCATATTGGAGCTGATCAGCCGGGACTCTCTATTTATCAAAATTAATTACAAAATGTTTTTTTTTTCTTACTTTCATTAACAAACTTGGATTTTATTCTTGTAGACTATTTTCTCCATTTATTTATCCTTCAGTTATAAATAACGGAGACAAAACTGACCGGGTACATGGAGCCTATAGGGTGTTTAATCAACCGTACACAGAGGGGGGGGGGGGGACTGCGATGTGAAACACGTGTTCATTGAAGTATTTAAACAAAAGAAAAATATTTTTTTCGTTTCCTATTAAATGTTGCATATTAATTTACAGAACTATACTCCTGTGATTATTAACTCGTGAGTGTAAAGGCTTATTTCATAATCTGATCTAAACCTGCATTTATTTAATACCATTTACTCTGTGTGTTTAATGACTTCATGATCAGTAATTACTGACAGTAATCACATGCTCCACATCTATCTATCTATCTATCTATCTATCTGTCTGTCTGTCTGTCTGTCTGTCTGTCTATTTATTTTATGAAGTCGCGTGTATAGCTTTTTCCGTTCTCACAATAAAGAGGAATAGTAATTAATGTCACTGATTTACAAAAGAGATTTCATGTCATTATTTTAAATTATTTAATTATTTACTGCATTAATATGTTGCTCTCCTTTTATGAAATGTAATTAAACATTATAGTCTCTAATACTGACCCCAATAAAAGTGTCTCAGATTGTTCTAAACCTCTGTTAAACTTATAAATGTCTCGATTTTAAATTCATCTGAAATTCCGATACAGATCACGATACGAGTCATGTGTACTATATTATTGTTTTCAAGAATGCGGATTTATGTTTATATTACGTATTATTATTATTATTAATTCATTAAAATTATTATTATTTAAGATTATTAATAATTAGGGAGTAAGAGTGTAAACGGATGATTGATTCACATTGCGAATGAAATCTGCTTTAAAAGAAATCAGTAAAATAAAGTCGTTAGGAATCTAAACCATCACTGAAAGCATGCGTGTCTCTCCGAATATTTAAGCAGTAAATTCTGTCCATGTATCAGCCACTAAAACACTAAAAAAAAACACCTTCAGACTGAGACATTGTTCTCTCCGATTGCGCACACACACACGCACACTAAAAATATTAACAAAATATATTCTGAATTTTTATGTGTGTGGTTTTGGGCCTGATGTTCATTTTACGGAAACGCACGCGCTTTATTAAATATATATTAATTACAGATTATGTAAAATAAATGTTATAGATAGAAATTTCTATTTTAAAATTGATAAATGACATTTTAAGAAATTGTTTTTTTTGTGCATTTTTTAATCTTTTATAATCAGAATTGTCCGCCTAAAATGCAATAAAAATAGTATGACGACAGAAGTGATTAAAAATATTAGGAGCATCTAATAAAACATCGAAATAAAAATTTCAAATTTCATTAGAAAGCTAATGACAAATAAAAGGCGTTTCTTTAATCGTGTCGTTCAGTTCAGAAATCTAGTGTTTCGAATAAAATCTAAATGTTTTTAATTTAAATTGATTACCTAAACAGTTTATAAGCAATAATATATCAGTGTAAAAATAGAAAATAAACGTTTTCACCGTATATACATCTCCGAAATTTTGAAATTACACATTTCTGTAAGTTTAATTTGCAGACTTTTTTGCTTTAAAAAATAAAAAAAAATTATTAATCTTTAAATCAATATGCGATTTGTAAAAAAGAGAAATATTTACAGAAGTATTTCACTGAAATATCGGTGTAAAACCAAAGCAAACCGTCTACCGAAGCAAGGTGAGTCTTCACATGGACTTAAATTTAAGTTTCAGATATAATGCTCAAACTGTTTTAATTTCTAAAATGTATAAATAAATGTATTTTTATTTCAGTATAAAATAATTGAAATTAATAAACAATTTTGACTTTTTTAGTATCCAAATACTACAATACATTAAAATATTTATTATAAGGCGCTTTAGTAATAATAATAATAAATAATATTATTATTATTATTATTATTATTATTATTATTATTATTATTATCATGGTAAGTCTTACCTTTCTGTACTCCTGCATTGATGGGGCTCCAGGACGAACTTTTACTTTCCTTCAATACAGTTTCTGTCGGATCTAAAAAGAAAAAAAGAAAGTTTTATTTTATATATAGTATAATTTATATACATATTACATGTGGTTAAAGCAGAAGAAGGTTAATATTTACAAATGAAAAAAGCAAGAAACTCGATCCTATAAATAAATAAAATGACAAATAAAATATATAAAATATTTGAATCTATCGAGTGTTTTTTTTTTTCTAATGATGTTTGAAGATGCTGAGGTGCAGTGGGAGATTCGAAAGCTCGCCCTTCTTGTGTGATGTTTTGCGCTCTGGACTTTTTCTCTTGGAGTCAGGAAGCGCGTTCAGGAAAAAGGATTTCCGACATCCGACCACAGAGGAGCCTGAGCTCCACCACCAGCATCAGCACCAGCATCAGCACCACCATGCACACTCCTCACTCACATCACACTCTCACCCTCAGTATAAATACAAAATACAGTGATTTAGCTCAAAAACACACACACACACACACACACACACACACACAGTACCTGAGAGATACATCTTAAAGCCCAGGTTCTGTCCTGCAGCTCTGTGTGCGCTCTGCTGTCGGAGAGCAGGCTTTCATTCACACTGTGTGTGTGTGTGTGTGTGTGTGTGTGTGTGTGTGTGTGTGTGTGTATGGGACAGTAGATTTTTTTATTAAACTTTATCTCAGAACTCAGATCAGCAGTCAGCGCGAGGCGGACCGGAGTTTCCAGGCAACAGTCTGGAGCCCGATCTCTCCGCGCGCGCGGACTCACCGGGACAATTTCCGCTGCAGCAGCGCTTTAATTAGAGAAGCAGTTTATCCCCCTGTCTCCTTCAGCAATCAGCACCATAAAACACAGAGGGAGAGGGAGAGAGAGAGAGGGGCAGGGCCGCTTATCACCCCGCTATCTGCCTTTAATAAAGCTCCTGCGCGCACACGCGGGGTTCCCATGGAGACCTAGAGTGTGTGACATGCGGTGTTTGATCTCTCTCTCTCTCTCTCTCTCTCTCTCTCTCTCTCAGTAAACAGGCCTCTCAGTGTAGTTTCTGTATTTTTAGCGCACGCGCTTCACTGCGTCTCTGCAAACAGGAACATTTACACGGACATCTGGCACGTGCACAGGACATGGACATGGACATGGGGTCATAAAGTTAAAAGCTGAACCAGTTTATAACCAAACAGGAACGGACGCATCTCACACAGCCTTAAGTGTGTATGCCTTATTAAGCATTATTACAATAGAATAGAATAGAATAGAATAGAATATATGCTGTAATATGATATAATATGATATAATATAAATAATAATTAACACTGCTTCCATGTGCACTGGCTTCAATAAAATAAAATAAAAATTTATAGATAGGGGTATAACACCGCATCTCACAGGGAGTCACACCGCATGGGTGAGATAGGTGTAATAGGTGAGAAAGGTGAGAGAGGTGAGAGAGGTGAGAGAGGTGTAATAGGTGTAATAGGTGTAATAGGTGAGAAAGGTGAGAGAGGTGAGAGAGGTGTAATAGGTGATATAGGTGTACCAAGCATTACAATTACTCATTTAACTACAATCAAATCAATGGATGCGGGGTTTGAAACTCCCAAGTTTATTTTCTCATTTAACTAAATCAAATTTCATCATAAAATAAAAATATGTTAAAAGAAAAGTCCATCCAGTCATGAATGATGGTTAGTGATCAATGAAACATATTTTAAACAGAAAGCAGTGAGCAGCTGGACATCGGGACGTGGAGTGTAAGTACGAAGCGTTGGCCTGGCAAGTGCAGGTCTGAGCAGGTCAAGAAGATCCATCATCTGTTGCCTTGGAAGGCGAAACCTTTAAAAAAAAATAGCGACCTCAGGCAAGATATAAAAAGGTCTGAAGTTTTGTCTAAAGGAAGAATGTACATGAACCACACGGCTCTTCAGTTTAGCACAACAACACGCTGTATCGCTGCCGAATTGTTTATTGCCTGTTTAATATTAATAGTTATTCCAAATTTTAATGCATTAGTCACATTATGAAATAGGCTAATTAAAAGTCACTCTATTAGTTCTGATATCAAATAAAATAAAATCCATAAACAGGTCTAAAGTATATTCCATCATTAATACGACTTTGATAACGTGCCATAATGTGCTTCCATACACCACTGATTTATAAAGACTGCTGCTCAGTGGCGGCGACTAAGAGATACTTAGCATAAGAACGTTTCGGGAAATGCGCCATAACGTTAAGAGAGAGGTTAAGGTACAACTTAAGAACTACTTAGCGATAAGAAGTTTTCGAGAAACTGGGTCCTGATCGTCCCTGATGAACGAACCGAGGGCGACGGTGCTGAGGGAAAAACTCCCTGAGATGGTAATAGGAAGAAACCTTGAGAGGAACCAGACTCAACAGGGAACCCATCCTCATCTGGGTGATAACTGATAGCAGGGATTGATCTGCACTCATACTGTGTGTTAGGAGGCTGGAAGTTCAGTAGAACAGGAGATGTGGAGAAGTTCATACGGAGTCCAGTTGGTTATTGGAGACTCAGGTAGACTGTAGGAAACTCCAGTCCTGAACTATGGAGTGACTGCAGTCACGAGTCCTCAGAGAACAGCTGTCTGTATCAGCCAAGGCCTGTGTTATGGATCTGATGTGTCTAATCCAACGCTCTACACACTCACTAGGAAGAACTTAACATGAAACATGTGGAATAGTAAATATGAAAAAAATGGAATTATTAACCCAGTGATTATATCTGTTGTACATTTTATTGTTTGCTTATCTGCACACAACATGAGGACTAATGATTTTCTGACATGGACAATAAACTGTACATATCATTTTATTTCATACTTCTGTTTTAAATCAGACTGATGCTGTCATGCCCACACTATATCTTTAGATTTCTACACCTTTTACATTTTTATAGCTTTATACTTCACAGTATCACACTTTTTTTTTTACTTTTTTTATAATAATGTTCCTGTTTAATCTAATTTTTTTTTCTTTTTTCTTTTGTCACTTAATTTCTAGCTTAAATGTATATTTTATTACATTTAGATTTAGGCATTTGGCAGACGCCAAATTTATTACAAATTCTATGTCTGGTTATTTGCATTTTCTAGTACAGTATTTTCATTTGTACTGTAAATTTTTCTACTTTTACGTCATAGGCAGAGGTACAAGCAGTGGCGGACTGGCCATCTGGAGCGCCGGGCGTTTTCCCAGTGGGCCGCTGGCCAGTGTGAGCCGGCCCAGTCAGTACATAGAGATGACGGAAACCATAATATTGCACCTCTTTTTTATGCAGATAGACGAGTGCGTTGATCGTAACGGCCACTCCTATGTTGTAGACCACATTATGTACTGTATGTATGAATGTATGTATGTATGTATGTTGCCCTTTATGAGTTGCTGTGTGTTAGGAGTGTGTGCGCTGTGGAGGTGTGCGCGTGAGGAGAAAAGAACGGAGTAGGAGCTCAGGTGTCTGCATGTGAATGTATTGTTATCTTATTCCATATGTGTTCTGAACCACGCCCCCTTTCACTTTAAATTTACAGATGGAGAGATATGGATCCTTTCTCGATACAGCAGATTTTTCTAAGCAAAGAATAAATAATTACCATCGATGAAAATGGAAAAAAAGAAAAGGCGGAGCTGAAAATTTACATGAAAATAAGAAAAAAGCTTTACAAGCAGATGCATTAAAATTCTTCAAATTAACAGATTCTGCTTTTAGCGTGAGGGGAAATTACAGTTCCACAGGCTCTGACAGCTCTAACATTACGGTCAGGGACAGAGAGTCTGGATCCAGCAACCTCAGGGTCAGTAATGATGTTGACCATCACCTCTCCCCTTCCGTACCCAACACCCCTCTCCTTCTGTACCCAACACCTTTCCCCTTCTGTACCCAACAACCCTCCCCTTCTGTACCCAGCACCCCTCCCCTTCTGTACCCAACACCTCTCCCCTTCCGTACCCAACACCCCTCTCCTTCTGTACCCAACACCTTTCCCCTTCTGTACCCAACAACCCTCCCCTTCTGTACCCAGCACCCCTCCCCTTCTGTACCCAACACCTCTCCCCTTCCGTACCCAACACCCCTCTCCTTCTGTACCCAACACCTTTCCCCTTCTGTACCCAACACCCCTCCCCTTCTGTACCCAACACCCCTCCCCTTCTGTACCCAGCACCTCTCCCCTTCTGTACCCAACACCTCTCCCCTTCTGTACCCAGCACCCCTCCCCTTCTGTACCCAACACCCCTCCCCTTCTGTACCCAACACCCCTCCCCTTCTGTACCCAACACCCCTCCCCTTCTGTACCCAACACCCCTCCCCTTCTGTACCCAGCACCTCTCCCCTTCTGTACCCAACACCCCTCCCCTTCTGTACCCAACACCCCTCCCCTTCTGTACCCAACACCCCTCCCCTTCTGTACCCAACACCCCTCCCCTTCTGTACCCAACACCCCTCCCCTTCTGTACCCAACACCCCTCCCCTTCTGTACCCAGCACCTCTCCCCTTCTGTACCCAACACCCCTCCCCTTCTGTACCCAGCACCGCTCCCCTTCTGTACCCAACACCTCTCCCCTTCCGTACCCAACACCCCTCTCCTTCTGTACCCAACAACCCTCCCCTTCTGTACCCAGCACCCCTCCCCTTCTGTACCCAACACCTCTCCCCTTCCGTACCCAACACCCCTCTCCTTCCGTACCCAACACCTGTCCCCTTCTGTACCCAACACCCCTCCCCTTCTGTACCCAACACCCCTCCCCTTCTGTACCCAGCACCTCTCCCCTTCTGTACCCAACACCTTTCCCCTTCTGTACCCAACACCTCTCCCCTTCCGTACCCAACACCCCTCTCCTTCTGTACCCAACACCTTTCCCCTTCTGTACCCAACACCCCTCCCCTTCTGTACCCAACACCCCTCCCCTTCTGTACCCAGCACCTCTCCCCTTCTGTACCCAACACCTCTCCCCTTCTGTACCCAGCACCCCTCCCCTTCTGTACCCAACACCCCTCCCCTTCTGTACCCAACAACCCTCCCCTTCTGTACCCGACACCCCTCCCCTTCTGTACCCAGCACCCCTCCCCTTCTGTACCCAGCACCTCTCCCCTTCTGTACCCAACACCCCTCCCCTTCTGTACCCAGCACCTCTCCCCTTCTGTACCCAGCACCCCTCCCCTTCTGTACCCAGCACCCCTCCCCTTCTGTACCCAACACCCCTCCCCTTCTGTACCCAACACCCCTCCCCTTCTGTACCCAACACCCCTCCCCTTCTGTACCCAACACCTCTCCCCTTCTGTACCCAGCACCCCTTCATTTCTGTACCCAGCACCTCTCCCATTCTGTACCCAGCACCCCTCCATTTCCGTACCCAGCACCTCTCCCCTTCCGTACCCAGCACCTCTCCCCTTCCGTACCCAGCACCTCTCCCCTTCCGTACCCAACACCTCTCCCCCTCTGTACTCAACACCTCTCACCTTCTGTACCCAACAACCCTCCCCTTCTGTACCCAGCACCCCTCCCCTTCTGTACCCAACACCCCTCCCCTTCTGTACCCAACACCCCTCCCCTTCTGTACCCAACACCTCTCCCCTTCTGTACCCAACACCCCTCCCCTTCTGTACCCAACACCTCTCCCCTTCTGTACCCAACACCCCTCCCCTTCTGTACCCAACACCCCTCCCCTTCTGTACCCAACACCCCTCCCCTTCTGTACCCAACACCTCTCCCCTTCTGTACCCAACACCCCTCCCCTTCTGTACCCAACACCTCTCCCCTTCTGTACCCAACACCCCTCCCCTTCTGTACCCAACACCCCTCCCCTTCTGTACCCAACACCCCTCCCCTTCTGTACCCAACACCTCTCCCCTTCTGTACCCAACACCCCTCCCCTTCTGTACCCAACACCCCTCCCCTTCTGTACCCAGCACCTCTCCATTTCTGTACCTAGCACCTCTCCCCTTCTGTACCTGAGCCAAGTGAAAATGATGCCAATTGACTACAATAATAATTACTAGCATGAGCTGATGCTGCTACTGATTTTATTTCAGATGACCTGTTAAGTTTGATTGGCATCATTCTCACTCGGGCAGAGAAGGTGAGAGGTGATGGTCATCATCACTGACCCTGCTGCACTTGCAGCTTACACTGATGAGTGACATATCTTAAACTGCATCACGATGATACCCGCTGACCTGATAAAATATTGTCTTTATAGTTTTATATGTTGTTTGTTTTATTGTTCTTTCCTTGTTTTACAAATATGGCCCAATACATGTTCAGTGATCCTTTAAATAATGTTTATAAAGCATTTATTTCTGTATTGCGTTATATTTTTCTACTAGTAAGTCATGTTAAAAATAAATCTCCACATGAATTATCCCAGTATTATGGTGAGGGATGTGGTGGGCTGCTGTGGGCCAGGAGGTCCAGGGACACTTTTTGGTCCCAGTCTGCCCCTGTACCATAAATGTTTATGTGTCTGTATTTGGTTGCGTTTATTTAAATGATGAGCGCTACATGGTAAAATATGTTGTAATGAAAACTTGAGTAAAGCATGGAAACATTTATTATAAGAACAATTTAAAATGAATAAATTAAAGTGCATATGGGACACTGATGAGCTCTTCATTCATTAACAGGATCAGAAATGTACAGCTCTCTCCATTTTAATCATTTTAGTGACTCTTATAATTTCATGTCTTTTTTATTAATAAAAAAGAGGAAAAGATACAAGTTTAGGTCTGAGATGTGGAAACGAACACAGTAAAGTTTATGTACAAAGAATAAGTGTATAAACAATATTTAAAAACTTTATTAAGATTTTAAAACAGAAAAAATTCATGTATTATTGAATCATGTATTTTTTGTCCTGATCCAAATGAAATACTGAAAATCTTCACTGTGACTAAATCAGCTGGAACTGAAATCATTAAACTCACTGATTCCCTGAGGAGTCGATGAAGTCATATGATTCAGTGTCACGATTCACAAAACGATCCACTGACTCAGAGATCATTAATCAGATTCGTCAGGCAGTAAACACACACAGGAAAAATTATCATGTAAAAATTACAAAAATTGGCGTAAGAAAAAAATACTGTAAAAACAAAAAATATATATATAAAAAATAATAATAGGATCATGTTTAATAATTAAAAATCATAACATAAATATAATTGTTTTGTTTAAAAAAGAAAAAAAAGAAAAAAATATATAAAAATAATAATATGAAACAAATCAATGAAAGAAAGTGCAAATAAAAGAACGGTACAAAACCCTAAATTAATTCCGCATTAATAATAAATAAAATAAACACCAATACAGAATGTCTCAGGGATTCATTCACCTTATCGAGTCTCTCAAAGGGAATCACGATTCTCTGGTTCACTCACACAGAGGTTTAGTATGAGTAGAGCACATAATAATATTTAAAATATAGCCACGTTATTACTCGTATAATTACTTCCTGTTCATGACACGCCCATTTTTGAATGGATTATATATGAGCAAGTTGTGTCTAATGTTCTTTCCTTTCTCTCTCTCTCTCTCTCTGTCATTCCTTTGATCTCTCCCTTATTCCTGTTTTATCAGTAGGTTTTACATGTTAAACCTCAAATATGAATCTGTTTTAAATAAATAAAAGATAACTGTATAGAGTTTAATGACGTGTAGGAAAGAACAACATGTTCCTCACGTGCTCTTGGGAGAAGTCCTCGCATAAGACACGGAACTTCTTCTCATCAACAGTCTGTCTAATTTATTCAGCAGAGCTCTACAGTACACAGAACCATACATCAGGACAAACGTGAGTTCTCTTATTGGTTCTACGTCTAACGAATCATTTCATTAGAACATGTTTAATAAGTCTGTTGTTTTCAAGCCACACCTACAAAATAAATGACTGTCCATTCCGGAATCTTCTGTGAGGAGCCGGAGCTTACTGAAGTGATTGACAGGAGACCAGCGACGCCTCCTCTATCCTGATTGGTTAGTAAGTAAACATCACATTTGAGCTCTGGATGTTTTTTTATCAATTAATGAACTAAAACATTTTAATTAATGTACCGTGTGTGTAAGGAATCTCCAGTGTCACAATGAGAAGTAAAGCTGTCACTTTAGGGAGTTTAAACTCTTCAGGACAGACGAGTGTACACTCACTTGCACTTTAATATGACAAACAGCAGTTTGTTTCCCTCTAAATAAATAAAATAAATAAGAGAAACATGTTTTATAGCTGCTATAGTGTAGCGACAACTGGAATTAATATCGTTTTACAGCGATTACAGAATTAAAATCCTGACATGATGACGTTCGACTGTAAACTGCTGTGGAATAAAATGAATTAAAAATTAAGTGTCTTATTTCTTACTAAACACTTTACTGGACTTCATAAGATGTCCACATTAATCCCGCCCCCTCAGTTTGATTGATGGACGAATTTAGAACTAAAAGAAATAAAGGGTAAAAAAATAAAGAAATTACTATGAATAATTAAATAACACTTCAGGTCAAGACATCAAACCTAAATCTAGTGAAGAGTTGACCATATATGGACTTCCTGTTTCCTGTCCCAGTGGTGGTGTCTGTGGCGTCCCAGACTTGCTTTAGCTGCCTGAGTCTTCTACAGCGATCGCAGGCAACTTAAAACAAGCCTGGGATGCTAGACCAGGGCTCGGCTAGAGCGGCGTGTGATTTTACCGCAGAGACGTCTCACAACATCGAGTCCTGAATCAACCCTCGTCTGAGTAACAGAACAGAAGAACAAAAGTCACTCACCATGTCCTCTGGAGTCCACACACACACACACACACATGTACACACACTCCCGTCTCTGTAGAACAGCCTGTCCTCTCCACACACACTCTCACACACACTGGTTCTGCGGCAGCCAGAGACTTCACACCACTTTTAATACTCCACACCTGAGACGTGTGTTTGTGAAAGGTGTGTACGGTTATACATTTATTAGGAGATCCTGGTCTGGGTGTGGAGGTCGAGCTTTCAGCCAGCTATGGCAATGTGTAAACGTGTGTGTGTGTGTGTGTGTGTGTGTGTGTGTGTGTGTTTGCAGGTTCCTCAACAAACAAACCAACAGACGGACTTGAAACAGGATGCTGATTATTTTGAATTCTCATAGTCTCAGAGTGCAGTCAGAGTGTGATACAGTGCTAAAATAAAAAGACACACAACTGATCGTGTGAGAGTATTACCTATTATTACACATTATTATTTATTATTACCCATTATTACTTATTATTACTCATTATTACTCATTATTACTCATTATTGCCCATTATTACTCATTATTACCCATTATTACACATTATTACTCATTATTGCCCATTATTACTCATTATTACCCATTATTACCCATTATTACCCATTATTGCCCATTATTACTCATTATTGCCCATTATTACTCATTATTGCCCATTATTACCCATTATTACCCATTATTACTCATTATTGCCCATTATTACTCATTATTACCCATTATTACCCATTATTACTCATTATTGCCCATTATTACTCATTATTGACCATTATTACCCATTATTACTCATTATTGCCCATTATTACTCATTATTACCCATTATTACCCATTATTACTCATTATTACCCATTATTACTCATTATTGACGATTATTACCCATTATTACTCATTATTACCCATTATTACTCATTATTACCCATTATTACTCATTATTACTCATTATTACCCATTATTACTCATTATTACCCAATATTACCCATTATTACTCATTATTACCCATTATTACTCATTATTGCCAATTATTACTCATTATTACCCATTATTACTCATTATTACCCATTATTACTCATTATTGACGATTATTACCCATTATTACTCATTATTACCCATTATTACTCATTATTACCCATTATTACTCATTATTACCCAATATTACCCATTATTACTCATTATTACCCATTATTACTCATTATTGCCAATTATTACTCATTATTACCCAATATTACACATTATTACACATTATTACTTATTATTACACATTATAACTCATTATTACCCATTATATAAATTATTTGCTGTTGATGCGATACAACTACCCTCAGGAATTAATAAAGGGGTCTGTCTGTCTCTCTGTCTGTATATCTGTCAGTCTGTTTGTCTATGTCTGTATCTATCTGTATCTGTCAGTCTGGCTGGCTGTTTTTATATCTGTTGGTCTGCCCTCCTGTCTACTACTCATAGGACCACAAGCAGCTGGAAGCCAACTCTTTGATCACTCTGTAACTTTAGATGGCCTTTCTGTTCCATCAAGTGCAACAGTGAAAGACCTCGGTGTGATTATTGATTCCAGCCTTTCATTTGAAGCACATGTAGATAATATTACCAGGATAGCATTCTTTCACCTCAGAAATATTGCCAGAATAAGAAATTTATTGTCGCTAAACGATGCAGAAAAACTAGTTCATGCTTTTATCACCTCTAGGTTGGACTATTGTAATGCCTTACTGTCTGGTTGTTCAGCTAGATGCATAAATAAGCTTCAGCTAGTCCAGAATGCAGCAGCGAGAGTCCTCACCAGAACCAGAAGATATGAGCACATCACCCCTATCTTATCTTCACTCCATTGGCTCCCTGTGAAATTTCGCATTGATTTTAAAATACTACTCTTGACATATAAAGCATTAAATGGTCTCGCGCCGCAGTACCTGAGCGAACTGCTAGTGTCTTACGATCCGCCACGCCTACTTCGATCAAAGGATGCAGGCTGCTTGTCAGTACCGCGTATTATGAAAAATACAGCTGGGGGCGGAGCTTTTTCTTATAAAGCCCCAAAGTTATGGAATAGTCTTCCAAATAGTGTTCGGGACTCAGACACAGTCTCAGTGTTTAAGTCCAGGCTAAAAACCTATTTATTTAGCCAAGCATTTTTATAAATAGATTTGCCGTAGGTAAAGGAGCAGATCTGGGGGACTCATGGACGTAGAGTATTATGGTGCACTGGTATGTTTGGATGCTGTCTTCCTCACTCTCATTGATCACTCAGGTTTGCTGACGGTGAGGTGATTGTTTGCTTTACATCTCAGTTTCCCCTCATGTTTGTGTTTCCTTCTGGCTCTCCCTTTTAGTTATGATGTCATAGTTAGTCCTGCCGGAGTCTCTGCTTGCACTCTACAGTTAATATACATTCACATTATACATTGTGTGACTGTGACCATACCTAACTGTTATCAGGGACGATCTGATCATTCTCATTTAAACACATTCTCATTTCATGCAAACTTGAATATTTTTTTATTTATTTTGTAAGGCTGCTTTGCGACAATGACAATTGTTAAACTATAAAAATAAAATTGAATTGAATTTAATGTTAGCCTCACCCAGACACAAATTAGTGTGAGGCACGTTTAATAAACAAAAACAGGTCACGCTGTTTAGACTGCAGCTCGAAAAAGCTAACCGCACTGTGCATCAGGTGAATGTACAGGGGCAGGTACTTAAAATAATTCATTATTTCTTGCATGGACCTTACAGCACAGTAAAAAAAAATTTTTCACATATTGCAGTCAGGACGCTGGGGTCAGAGTGCAGGGTCAGCGAGGATACAGCCCCTCCCAACAGCCTGGACTGGACTACTGTGGTGCAAATGGTGTGCAGCTGGGAGCCAAGTGCCGTGAGGCTCTTTAGATATCAACATCCATCGAGCTCCATGATGAAACTGTCTCTCATGAAGACCTTTCCAGGAGAACAAGACCAAACCTGAGCTCTGCTGCAGAGGAGACGTTCATTTAGAGTCACCAGCCTCAGAAATCACCAATTAACAACCAGCACCTCAGATTAGAGCCGTTATGAAGCTTTACAGAGCAGAAGGAGCAGATAAACATCTTAATATCAACTGTTCAGAGGAGATTATTGTGTGTTTTGGATAATAAACGCCTTCAGTATTGTTTTATAGTGTAGAGAGAAATAAACATCAGGAACAGCCAGGGAGTTAGAAGGGGTGTACAAACTTTTGACTAGTCGTGTATGATCACATACTTTTAGCTTGGTTAGAGTCAGTGCAGACACAATATGGATGAGATGACGCTCCTCATGATTTATATACAGTATGAGACGATGATTGTCCTGAGTCTGTCTCCGTCTAATCGAAGCTTTAAAAACGAAAAAATGTTTCCTTCAGTTAAAGTTTCCTGCTTGAGCCACTGCACAGTGTTACGAGAAAAACATGGCATCTCGCGTCGTATCATTGCTGGGCAACAACAAGTGCATGATATAAATACCACTGATATACTTTTAGTTCAGTAGATTTTCTTTATTTATAGTAAACTCTGCTGGTTGAGAGACAGACGGATCGGACTGGGAGCACTGGGACGTCCGCTGGTACACCGGTGTGTCCAATAGTACTGTGTAGTCCAAGACAAATCAGGTTTCTGCATTATAGCACATAGATGAGGACTCAGGTAGGGGGCGTGGCCTAAAGGTTTTGGTTCTTTTCTTTCCACTTGTGTCTGATGGTGTGTGTTTGGTTTCTCACTGAACTTTTCCTCTAAATGAAGTGTGTTGAAGTCAGCGGTGTTCCTCTGTGTACAGTATGCAGGCTTTAATGTCTAGTGTTTGATCTCTGTGGAAATATTTGCTCAGTGAACCGTCATGTCCTGAGACGAGTCCGCAGCCTGTCCATGTCCTAACAGACGCCGTCTCCAGTGTCAAGAGCAAAAAAACACACACGGACTCCGAGAGGATTTTAACTGTTTAATCTCTGTTTGTGGAAACACAAGGAAGTATGTGGTGAGGAAAGGAGTGTGTGTGTGTGTGTGTGTGTGTGTGTGTAGGGTGTGTGTGTGTGTATAAATGTAAATGTGTGTGTGTGTGTTAGTGTTTAGTGCTGAATCCTGCGGATCGACTGGATCTGGTTGGTGTGAGCCTGAGTGCCGAACTCGTTGTAGTTCCTGAACTCGCCCTCGCGCCGGTCTCTCTCCAGGATGTACTGATAACCACGATAACCTGGGAACTGGTACGCCACCCAGCTACAGGAGAGAGAGAGAGAGAGAGAGAGAGAGAGAGAGAGACAGAGACAGAGAGACAGAGAGAGAGAGAGACAGAGACAGAGAGACAGAGAGAGAGACAGAGAGAGAGAGACAGAGAGAGAGAGAGAGAGACAGAGAGAGAGAGAGAGAGAGAGAGACAGAGAGAGAGAGAGAGAGAGACAGAGAGAGAGAGACAGAGAGAGAGAGAGACAGAGAGACAGAGAGAGAGACAGAGAGAGAGAGACAGAGAGAGAGAGAGAGAGAGAGAGAGAGACAGAGAGACAGAGAGAGAGACAGAGAGAGAGAGACAGAGAGAGAGAGAGAGAGAGAGAGAGAGAGAGACTTCCATTATTAACCCAGAACCTCACCGCACTTTTGTATCCCAGCCAGAGATGTCCTGTAGGTTTGATGAGACACACTCTGTCGTGTCCAGTTTATGTGTGTAAATGATCCGCTCTCTCGCACTCTGAGTCCTGGAATATGGCCGTAATAACCCGGTGGTTCAGTACATTCAGGTGGTCAGCTGACTTCATTTTATTGCCCCATAACATTACTGAGTCTAGACCTGAGTAACTGATCAACCCCAGATCATAACACTGTCTCCAGAGGCTTGTACAGTGGACACTATGCATGATGGGAGCATCTCTTCATGTCCTTCCCTTCTCACCCTGACACGCCCATCACTCTGGACTAGGATCAGTCTGGACTCATCAGGTCACATGACCTTTCTCCATCCAGTCCAGTTGGATGAGTCCAAGTCCATGATCCCTCAATCTCAATAACAAGTGGTTTTCTTAAGGACACACAGCTGTTTAGAGTTAGTGTGTGTGTGTGTGTGTGTGGGCTTACGCTCCGGAGTTGACTTTGATGGACGGCACCTCCTTGCTACACCAGCCCATGGCCTGCAGAGACGGATAATCATCACACAGCTCGAACTTCCGACCCTGGAAATCCTCACACTCGAAGAGGGACACCTTACTGTCACTGTGCTTCTGTAGGACGGAGAAAGACACAGGGGTCAGGAGTGTGTGAGTGTGTGTGTGTGTGTGTGTGTGTGAGAGAGAGAGAGAGAGAGAGACATACAGCACACTGGATGGGTCTGAAGGACAGAAGGTGTTCAGTGCGGTAGCTGCTGTTTCCGCTCCAGGCCTGAAAGCACGGATAATCTCCCTTCTCCAACACAAACTGCTGTCCCTGGAACTCAGGGTACTCGTAACCCACCCACCTGCACACACACACACACACACACACACACACAGGGATAAAGAGACAGAAAGAGCAGTGAGGTTAAATACCGTATGTGCAAGAGAACAGAGAGAGCGTGACAGAAAGAATAAAGAGAGAAACAGAGGTTGTTGTTTTGTCTCAGCTGGTGTCAATAACGTCAAGGTCGCAGGTTCCATCAAGGCTCTTAACCCTGTGTCCTCCAGGGGGCGCTGTATACAGGCTGAGTCTGCGCGCTGACACCCAGCATACCAACTGGGACATGTGGAACGGAATCATTTCACCGTGCTGTAAAGGTCCATGTGACAAATACATCGGAATCTTAATGATGGAGAGGGACAGAGAGCAGTGAAGACAACGAACGAATGAATGAAAACAAAGGAAGAGAAAGAGAGAGACACGGAGAGAAACATCCAGGGGAAAGTATGAGAGAGAGAGAGAGAGAGATTCACACAAAGAAACACAGATGATGTGAAACAGGAAACCATCTCTAATTGTGTGTGTGTGTGTGTGTGTGTGTGTGTGTGTGTGTGTGTGTGTGTGCACACGCACTGAAAGTGTGGCAGCTGCTGGCCTTTTTATCACCATACACTGTGGTTCATTCATACCCAAAACACACACACACACACACACACACACACACACACACACACACACACACACACACAATGATTTTATCATTGTCTGATCTCTTCCTTTTTGTGATTCATGGAGAGACAGAAAGTGGGCGGAGCTATCTTATTATTAGGAATTAAATTAAAATGATAAACTTACACCTCAGGTCTCACATTTCAGGCTGATGTTACACACAGTTCACACACACACAGTTCACACACACACAGTTCACACACACACTGACTGTCTGTGATACACACTCTATACATTCTAATGTACTTCAGTGGGATTAATCGACTGACTTTTATTTTATTTTCATTAATTTGTTTTCTCTATTTATTACGGTGGCCCTGAAGTGCAAAACAAATTAACAAAACGGAAAACAAATTAAAAACCAAATAACAAAACCCAAAACTATTTTTTTGGAGGGGGGGAGTTTCGTTATTTTGTTCCCAGTTTTGTTTATTTGTTTTGCACTTCACGGCCACCGTAATTCATCCCATCCAGATTACGAAGTCTCATTTTAATCCAATCGTATCATCTTTAATATCTATGGATTCTTCTCCATTAATCCAGAGCGTTCCACTCAGGGGGTTTTGAGAGTCGAGCTGTTTCAGAGGACCTGGAACACTCTTCACATGAGCGTGGAGAACCCTGGAGCTCCTGCACGAGCAGGTTTTCCTCCAAGCTGACATCAAGCAGAACCTCACTAGAGCTGAGAGATGGTGATCGTTTGAAGCCTCTAAGCATGAAGAACATTTCAGGAACCCTTCAAGAGTCTTTAACTGAACTGGTGGATGCAGGTCCAAACTCATGAAGATCATCTTGTGTGTCAGACTTACAGCTGTGTTAATTCTGGGTTTAATCCTCTAAATTAAACGCACTGTATCTGTGAGTGGTGAAATAAGACTTTAGTATTTAAACGCAGTCTAGTCTGGACCTTAAGAGCAAGTTTTGCGCCCCCCCCCCCCCCATCCCCTCCCTCCCCCTGTTGTAAGGCAATTGAATGAATTTTACAAAATGTTTCACTCGTCTCTTAAAAAAATAAAGACATGCGCCGTCCTGATGACTGACCACTAGAGGGCGCTGTCTGTAAGAGTGCTTGGACCCCGTTGATCGCGGCCTGTTGCTGTATTTGAGTTTAAAACACAAAATACCTTTAAAGAGTAAAATTATAAGAATAATACCATGTGATTAAAGTTTATAAGGTTTGCCCCGCCCCTAACCCGAATCTCCTTGGTGCTCTGATTGGCTGCTTCCCTGTTCGATATGTAAATGCAGGGGTCAGAGGTCACTCACGGTCCGTTCTCCACTTTGATGGAGCGGATCTTCCTGAAGTCCCGGTCCAGGATGTTGGGACACTCCAAGCTGAAGTGACAGCTCTTCCCCTGGAAGTGTTCCTCCTCGAACACGGTGATGCTCCACTGACTCCGCCCCCTCTGCTCCATCTGCTGCTCCGGGTTCATGTCCGCTGCTCTGTGTGTGTGTGTGTGTGTGTGGTCACTGTGCCGCCGCTCTGCCCCGGGGTGTTTATATACCTCACTGACCCCCGCTGGAGCCCCGGGGCGAGAGGCACAGACCTGCCGAGTCAGCGCACACACACTCCAAACACAACACTGAGAGCTTCAGGGACACAATCACACTCACCGACTCAGCACAACCTGTCTGTGTGTGTGTGTGTGTGTGTGTGTGTGTGTGTGTGTGTGTGTGTGTGTGGGGGCAATGAATGTAATTACACTCAGCTCTAAGAGCACTGGGCTCACCAATAGTTGCTTTATTTGCATTTTGAAACACTGTGTGTGTGTGTGTGTGTGTGTGTGTGTGTGTGTGTGTGTGTGTGTGTTGTGCATGCTGATGTGTGTAAAACGTGTGTACTGAAAGTGTATGTGCTTGTGTGTTTTAATAGGTATATAGTTGTGTAGCTGTGTTTCTATTGTGCATTGTGTTTAATGTGTTTATTGTGTTTGTGTTTAATGTGTTTTATGTGTTTATTGTGTATAATGTGTTTAATGTGTTTGTGTTTAATGTGTTTATTGTGTTTGTGTTTAATGTGTTTTATGTGTTTATTGTGTATAATGTGTTTAATGTGTTTGTGTTTAATGTGTTTATTGTGCTTAATGTGTTATTGTGTTTATTGTGTATAATGTGTTTATTGTGTTTAATGTGTTTATTGTGCTTAATGTGTTATTGTGTTTATTGTGTATAATGTGTTTATTGTGTTTAATGTGTTTATTGTGTTTAACGTGTTTGTTTTTAATGTGTTTGTGTTTAATGTGTTTTATGTGTTTATTGTGTTTAATGTGTTTATTGTGCTTAATGTGTATAATGTGTATAATGTGTTTATTGTGTTTATTGTGTTTAATTTGTTTATTGTGTTTAACGTGTTTGTGTTTAATGTGTTTGTGTTTAATGTGTTTGTGTTTAATGTGTTTAATGTGTTTAATGTGTTTGTGTTTATTGTGTTTGATGTGTTTGTGTTTAATGTGTTTGATGTGTTTGTGTTTAATGTGTTTATTGTGTCTATTGCGCTTAATGTGTATAATGTGTTCATTGTGTTTATTGTTTTTGTGTTTGATGTGCTTGTGTTTAATGTGTTTGTGTTTATTGTGTTTAATGTGTTTGTATTTATTGTGTTTATTGTGTTTGTGTTTATTGTGTTTATTGTGTTTGTGTTTATTGTGTTTATTGTGTTTATTGTGTTTAATGTGTTTATTGTGTATGATGTGTTTGTGTTTAATGTGTTTGTGTTTATTGTGTTTATTGTGTTTGTGTTTAATGTGCTTGTGTTTAATGTGTTTGTGTTTGATGTGTTTGTGTTTAATGTGTTTGTGTTTATTGTGTTTATTGTGTTTATTGTGTTTGATGTGTTTGTGTTTGATGTGTTTGTGTTTATTGTGTTTATTGTGTTTGTGTTTGGTGTGTTTGTGTTTAATGTGTTTGTGTTTAATGTGTTTGTGTTCATTGTGTTTATTGTGTTTGTGTTTGATGTGCTTGTGTTTAATGTGTTTGTGTTTATTGTGTTTAATGTGTTTGATGTGTTTGTGTTTAATGTGTTTGTGTTTATTTTGTTTATTGTGTTTATTGTGTTTATTGTGTTTGTGTTTATTGTGTTTATTGTGTTTAATGTGTTTGTGTTTATTGTGTATGATGTGTTTGTGTTTAATGTATTTGTGTTTATTGTGTTTATTGTGTTTGTGTTTAATGTGTTTGTGTTTATTGTGTTTATTGTGTTTAATGTGTTTGTGTTTATTGTGTATGATGTGTTTGTGTTTAATGTATTTGTGTTTATTGTGTTTATTGTGTTTGTGTTTAATGTGTTTAATGTGTTTGTGTTTATTGTGTTTGATGTGTTTGTGTTTAATGTGTTTGATGTGTTTGTGTTTAATGTGTTTATTGTGTCTATTGTGCTTAATGTGTATAATGTGTTCATTGTGTTTATTGTTTTTGTGTTTGATGTGCTTGTGTTGAATGTGTTTGTGTTTATTGTGTTTAAGGTGTTTGTGTTTATTGTGTTTAATGTGTTTATTGTGTATGATGTGTTTGTGTTTAATGTGTTTGTGTTTATTGTGTTTATTGTGTTTGTGTTTAATGTGCTTGTGTTTAATGTGTTTGTATTTATTGTGTTTATTGTGTTTGTGTTTATTGTGTTTATTGTGTTTGTGTTTATTGTGTTTATTGTGTTTATTGTGTTTAATGTGTTTATTGTGTATGATGTGTTTGTGTTTAATGTGTTTGTGTTTATTGTGTTTATTGTGTTTGTGTTTAATGTGCTTGTGTTTAATGTGTTTGTGTTTGATGTGTTTGTGTTTAATGTGTTTGTGTTTATTGTGTTTATTGTGTTTATTGTGTTTGATGTGTTTGTGTTTGATGTGTTTGTGTTTATTGTGTTTATTGTGTTTGTGTTTGGTGTGTTTGTGTTTAATGTGTTTGTGTTTAATGTGTTTGTGTTCATTGTGTTTATTGTGTTTGTGTTTGATGTGCTTGTGTTTAATGTGTTTGTGTTTATTGTGTTTAATGTGTTTGATGTGTTTGTGTTTAATGTGTTTGTGTTTATTTTGTTTATTGTGTTTATTGTGTTTATTGTGTTTGTGTTTATTGTGTTTATTGTGTTTAATGTGTTTGTGTTTATTGTGTATGATGTGTTTGTGTTTAATGTATTTGTGTTTATTGTGTTTATTGTGTTTGTGTTTAATGTGTTTGTGTTTATTGTGTTTATTGTGTTTAATGTGTTTGTGTTTATTGTGTATGATGTGTTTGTGTTTAATGTATTTGTGTTTATTGTGTTTATTGTGTTTGTGTTTAATGTGTTTAATGTGTTTGTGTTTATTGTGTTTGATGTGTTTGTGTTTAATGTGTTTGATGTGTTTGTGTTTAATGTGTTTATTGTGTCTATTGTGCTTAATGTGTATAATGTGTTCATTGTGTTTATTGTTTTTGTGTTTGATGTGCTTGTGTTGAATGTGTTTGTGTTTATTGTGTTTAAGGTGTTTGTGTTTATTGTGTTTAATGTGTTTATTGTGTATGATGTGTTTGTGTTTAATGTGTTTGTGTTTATTGTGTTTATTGTGTTTGTGTTTAATGTGCTTGTGTTTAATGTGTTTGTGTTTGATGTGTTTGTGTTTAATGTGTTTGTGTTTATTGTGTTTATTGTGTTTATTGTGTTTGATGTGTTTGTGTTTGATGTGTTTGTGTTTATTGTGTTTATTGTGTTTGTGTTTGATGTGTTTGTGTTTAATGTGTTTGTGTTTAATGTGTTTGTGTTCATTGTGTTTATTGTGTTTGATGTGCTTGTGTTTAATGTGTTTGTGTTTATTGTGTTTGATGTGTTTGTGTTTAATGTGTTTGTGTTTATTTTGTTTATTGTGTTTATTGTGTTTGTGTTTATTGTGTTTATTGTGTTTAATGTGTTTGTGTTTATTGTGTATGATGTGTTTGTGTTTAATGTATTTGTGTTTATTGTGTTTATTGTGTTTGTGTTTAATGTGTTTGTGTTTATTGTGTTTATTGTGTTTAATGTGTTTGTGTTTATTGTGTATGATGTGTTTGTGTTTAATGTATTTGTGTTTATTGTGTTTATTGTGTTTGTGTTTAATGTGCTTGTGTTTAATGTGTTTGTGTTTATTGTGTTTATTGTGTTTGTGTTTGATGTGTTTGTGTTTAATGTGCTTGTGTTTAATGTGTTTGTGTTTGATGTGTTTGTTTTTAATGTGTTTGTGTTTAATGTGTTTGTGTTTAATGTGTTTGTTTATTGTGTTTTTTGTGTTTGATGTGTTTGTGTTTAATCTGCTTGTGTTTAATGTGTTTGTGTTTGATGTGCTTGTGTTTAATGTGTTTAATGTGTTTAATGGAGAATGTGTGATACTTCATGAGGTTTGTGTGAACTGCCCTAATTGTGTGTGTTGTGTGTAACTGAACAGACGTGTAGTTGTGTACAGTTTTCATCTCCAACACAGCTAAAGCAGGAGTTTGTGGTTTCTCTCGGCTGTAAATTATAATAAACCTGGTTATCTCCTTGGACACACAGTGTGTTTGCGTGCTCCTCTACACCTCCGTGTGTGAAGGGTGATGCCAGGAACCAGGAAAACCCATCAGCATCCTGGTGTCCCCTCTCTTTACTGGCTTTATCTTGTGACGTTAGCGAGAGCAGGCCCGTCTCGTCGGGGACGAGAGCGTACAGAGGGGCGCACGCGACCAACATCCCACCCAAGTGTTCAAAAGGCAGGAGAGGAACATGTCCCGGCAGGAGAAGAACATGTCCTGGTGTGTCATCTAAATTAAACGGAATGTGTGCTTTCTGCTCTCGCTCTGGAGAAGGTCAGGATCAGGAAAATAAGTGATGAGCTTCCCAGGAACTGCTCACTGGTTTCCAGGAATTGCGTCTGTGTTCTTTATCAGTCAGCTGGGCGTGGCCATCGGTGCCTTCAGACTCGCATCTCTCTTACAACCTTAGTAGAAATAATATGATTAATGATACCAATATCTTACTTAGTCACTATCCACCTGAGCTTCCAACACTGGTGTCCAGCCCTCAGGTCTGTGTCTCCTTCTGCTCTCTCTGTCCCCGTGTGGTCTGTCTGGGATGCGTGTGGTGACTGGGGATGGTTCCTCTTCACCATGAAGACGGTCCTGTCCTCGTCTGATACAGACAGCTGTTCTCTGAGGACTCGTGACTGCAGTCACTCCATAGTTCAGGACTGGAGTTTCCTACAGTCTCCCTGAGTCTCCAATAACCAACTGGACTCCATATGAACTTCTCCACATCTCCTGTTACACCTAATCATTTATACACATTTTGTCACATTTCGAATTTATTTCCCTTATTATTTTATTCTGTAAAGCTCTTTATGACCATTTGTTAAAAATGCTATGGAAATAAAACTGTATATAACTAAATTAAATTCACTTTGTTGCTGTTCTGCCTTATTTATTTTGCATTATTACAAGACTAAGGTCGGTTTGTGAAGACATGTTTGCCTGTTTGGACCATAAAATAAGGAAAGCTTTGTTCCAATAATCACACATTACTTTGAGTCTAATGATGTTCTTGGTCCAGTCCTGGAGAGGATTAGGTGCTGGAATATACAATCACCACCTACAACTAGTGATATCACTGGATGGTTCCAATAAAGCAGAGTTTATTTGGACTTGGTGGTATTCCTCTGGTATTCCGTGATGTCTTCGCCTATTTTAGTAAATCTGGGTGAGATATAATCAGAGATATGATCATTTCAAGGAATGAAAGGAAGTCCCTTTCAGAGAATATATCATCTGCTGTTAATGAGGGGGATCGTTGGCAGAGATTGATTACCATCTTGTCATCTTGTCACTGAATTCCAGGATTAATTTATCTGTTGCTTAGTTTTAATGCCTTCTCCAGTGTTCCCATGATGCCTCAGCTGTTTCAGAACTCCAGTAGATTTTATCAGTCGGTGTGAGAAGTCTTCTGCTTGGACAGCTTGGTAACCTTTTACCAGTTTCCTTTATCATTTACATTCACACTAACATCGTTTTGCAGACGCCCTTAACCAGAGCAGTTTACATTTGTCTCATTATACATTGACGAGCCATAACATTAAAACCATTAACAATAATAAAGTTTGTTCCTGGCACACCCCTGGGCTCGATGGGGTTGTGATCTGTGGAGTTTGAAGGCGGGGTCGGTGTCCTTGGGCTCTTTGCCTGCTGGGCCCCGCATGCAGTGTTCTGGTGCCTTTCTGTCCTGATCAGCATTGAATATTTCACTGTTTTTTTGCTGCATTTGATTTCTGTGTGATCGGACTGGACGCGTTGGTCCCTTTGGGCGGGGGAGAGCCTCGGTGCCCGTGATCCTGTCACCAGTTTAATGGTGTACATTTGGTCTCTGTTGTTCACTTTACCTGTCAGTGGTCAAAATGGGGCCAAGAACCCAACAATGGCAGCTTAATGGTGCTGGGACCCTCTGATCAGGTTGTTTTAAATGTCTTGTGTTTGTTTTAAAGTGTTTATCGAAGGCCATTATTAAAGCTGGCCATTTTAAAAAGTGTCAAAATACTGTTTGTGATGATTCTCGGCCCCAAAGACGTCATCGGGACCTACAGCATTTTATTGAAACAATAATATAAATAAATAAAAAAATTGTCACAATAAAATAAAGTATCAGTTAAAAATTTGATAAATGTAATAATGTAAAAAAGTAAGAACTGTGTAAAGGATTTCCTGATCTGGAGCTTTGATGCTCCTCAAACATCTCATCTGCCCCACATCAGTGGCATCAATGGTATGAAAAAGATCTGTCTCTAATGTATAGTTAATATTAGTTTGGTATTAGAGTTAACTTCAGGCGTGATGTCAGGTTTGGACTTGAGTTAGCGTGTTGTAGCCATTCGAGTCTTGTGTTTGTGTTCGTATTATAATTATATACAATCATTTTTTATATTTTAAACTTTAGCTCATGGTGTAAAAAAGTCATCATTCTGTCAAATTCTCTCATCAGTATTTAACTCATGTCTTTTCCAGACTTTGTTTCAAAAGTAAATGACCCCATGTAGTGGTGGCTGATCTGAGGCGCCCCCTGCTGGTGCAGCGTCACTACACACTTCCACACAGTCACGGTCACAACCTGCAGCAGGGACATTAAACATGAGATAAAGCTACACATGTCGTTCCTGAGCTGCCAGTGATCCAGACTCCCTCTGCCCTCCGGACCTGTCTGACCCATCCTGGTGCCCCGCTTCTGGCTGAAGATCTCGTCACATGGATGCCCCGTGTGTCTCTCTGGGATGCGTCTGGTGTCTGGGAATGATTCTCTCTACCTAGAAAATGGTTCTGGCCTTGACTGGTGTTGGCAACTGTTTCTCTGGGGACTTGACAGTTCGATAGTTCATGACTGGAACTTCTTACAAGTCTACCTGGGTCTTCAATAACTACCTGGACTCCATATTAACATCAATTAACATCAGCTATTATAGCTGAACTGCCTCCCACCCTACACACTGTATAAATGCAGATCATTTACTGCTTTCTGTTTCACCCAGATGAGGATGGGTTCCCTGTTGAGTCTGGTTCCTCTCAAGGTTTCTTCCTATTACCATCTCAGGGAGTTTTTCCTTGCCACTGTCGCCCTCGGCTTGCTCACCAGGGACAAACTGACCATTTTAATTCATACAAATTCACATTTCATACAAACTTAAATAATTCTTTTGACTGTGTAAAGCTGCTTTGCGGCAATGAAAATTGCTAAAAGCGCTATAGAAATAAAATTGAATTGAATTGAATAGATAAAGGACGAAATCAAGCAGAATGTCCCAAATACACGTAAATAAGTCAATAAAGTTCTTAAAGCCTTAATTAAACAGTGTAAACACACACACACACTCACACATACATGTAGGTGAGAATCGCTTACAGGTGTTTAATACAAGGGTGTGTGTGTGTTTACTGTGTGAGCACGTGCTACAGGTTTAGTATAAATCTTTTAATAAACAGAATAAAAAGCAGTAAGACAAACCTGTTCACACACACACACACACACACACACACACACAGAGAGAGAGAGAGAGAGAGAGTTTCAGTGGGGTTGTTTGCTCAGTGTGTGTGTGTGTGTGTGTGTGTTTGCTTAGAGGCAGGTGTGTGACTGAGCGAGAGGAAAATGGTGAACAGCTGCTGCTCTCCTGCTCTGACAGATCTCATCTCCTCATTTCCCTGGAAAATAATAACGCTCATTTCCATCTCACCATGGCTGCGTTTCAAACCGCCTGTGTGTGTGTGTGTGTGTGTGTGTGTGTGTGTGTGTGTGTGTGTGTGTGTGTGTGTGTGTGTGTGTGTGTGTGTGCAGGCCTGACACACTGCAGTGTGATATCACTCGCTCCCCCAGAGAGAGGAAGTGCAGGAACACTTCCCAACACACACGTCACACTCTTACAGCTCAGTGCCATTAAAGTGTGACATCATTGATGCTAATTATCATAATAATTATAATCAGTGGTGACGTCATAGTGACAGTGTGAGAGGACTGTGTTATATAACTTCAGTCAATCAGTGCGGTGGTGATGCAGGAGTGTAAATGGTTTCAGTCTCTAAGTGAAGAAGAATCTGTTTACACACTCCTGATCTAATAATAATAATAATAATAATAATAATAATAATAATAATTCATAAATCAGATATTAAACAGTTTCCCTTAAGTTATAATAATCCTTTATTATTCACACTGAGACAATGTTTTCTATTACAGTTTTTTCTGATTGCTTAAACAGTAATAATGATTCCTGTAGCACAATTTCTAAAATTATTAATAGTTGTAGAAAAACTATTCACTGAGTTTGCAAAACTAAAAGCACAAACACTGCTTTGCACTCAGTTTGCAATTTTGTAACACACTTTGCAAAACTCTAGGCACAATTCACTGCACAACACTCTTTTTGCAGAACTTTAAACACAACTCACTGCTTACACTCAATTACCAAAATTATACACATGTATGGCTATCATTAACACTATTTTGCCAACTGTCTGGCACACTTTCACATGTGAAAACTGTTTTAGATAATTAGTTCACTTTGCAATCAGCCTAAGCACTATAAATAAGCCACAGGTAAGCTGTCTATGTGGAGTACAATGGAAGGAGCAGTAAGAGTGAGAAGAGTGAGAATCAGAGGAGGCCGAGGGAGAGGACGTGGAGGTGAAGAAGCGAGAGGGTTAGAGGAAGTTAGAGGAAGAGGACAAGGAGGAGCAAGAAGAGGACGAGGAGGGGAAAGAGGAAGGGTAAGAAGAGTAAGAAATAGAATAACCGATGACATCAGAGCTACAATAGTGGACCATGTCATCAACCATGGGATGACCCGGAGGGAAGCTGGCCAACGGGTTCAGCCTAATTTACAGTTTTTACCAATTGCTTACAGTTTTTTCTGATTGCTTAAACAGTAATAATGATTCCTGTAGCACAATTTCTAAAATTATTAATAGTTGTAGAAAAACTATTCACTGAGTTTGCAAAATTAAAAGCACAAACACTGCTTTGCACACAGTTTGCACTTTTATAACACACAATTTGCAAATGTATAAATACAATCTAATCCACAGCACTCCTTTTGCAGAACTGTAAACACAACTCAGTACTTTACACACAATTTCCAAATTATCAGAACACTCCTAGTAAAACTATACACATTTATGGACATTTTTTACACTTTTTGTGTAACTGTTTGACCACACTGCACATGTGAAAACAGTTTTATATAATTAGTTCACTTTGCAATCAGCTTGAGCACTATAAATAAGCCACAGGTAAGCTTTCAATGTGGAGAACAATGGAGGGCAGACTGAGAAGAGTGAGAATTAGAGGAGGGCGAGGAAGAGGAAGAGGACGAGGACGTGAAGGAGCAGGTGGAAGAGGAGGAGGACAAAGACTAGGAGGTGAATTTAGAGGAAGAGGACAAGGAGGTGAAGAGGAAGGAGGAAGGATAAGAAGAATCAGAATTCCTGATGACATCAGAGCAACAATAGTAGACCATGTAATCAACCATGGAATGACCCTAAGGGAAGCTGGCCAACGGGTTCAGCCTAACCTCAGCCGCTACACTGTAGCAAGTATCATAAGGACATTTCGAAATGAGAATCGGTTAGTACAGTTACTTCATACTACAGTAAGTTTTCTAGTAGCACCATACCCTAATGAAAAACAATACAGTACTTGACATGTAAAAACTGAATTTGTTACTTTACAGAGTTGCTAGAAATCCAGCATCTGGGGGCAGACAAAGAATGTTCACTGAAGAACAAGAGACTCATATAGTCAATATGGTGTTGGCCAATAATTCCATTAGGCTGCGAGAAATACAGCAGCGCATAATAGAGGATACCATCACATTCCAAAACATAAACTACGTGAGCATCTCTGCATTATCTCGTGTACTGGCACGAAATAGAATAAGAATGAAACAAATTTACAGAGTCCCTTTTGAAAGAAACAGTGAGCGCATAAAACAACTGCGATATGAATATGTTCAGGTAAGCTATAATATCATTGGTACTGAATGTGGAAGTCCATCCTGTAGTGCTGTGTATGAACCTGCTGTGCTGCATTTGTTTTGTCTTTTCCAGAGAGTGATGGAGCTAGAGGCAGATGCCATGGGTCATGAACTGATTTATGTAGATGAGGCAGGTTTTAACCTAACTAAAACAAGGAGACGTGGCAGGAACCTTATTGGACAACGTGCTATAATCAATGTGCCAGGACAGCGTGGTGGTAATATAACTATGTGTGCAGCTATGAGTCAAAATGGTGTTGTGCACCATCATGCAATCCTGGGCCCATATAACACTGCACACATTATTACATTCCTGGATACCCTATATCATACACTCACTAATGTTCAGAGAGCAGAGCAGATGAGATATGTTATCATATGGGACAATGTTAGCTTCCATAGGGCTGCTTTGGTCCGCAACTGGTTCACAGATCACCAACTCTTTACTGTACTAAACCTCCCCCCATATTCTCCATTCCTGAATCCAATCGAAGAATTCTTCTCTGCCTGGCGCTGGAAGGTCTATGACCGTCATCCCCATCAGCGCATGGCTCTTTTACAGGCAATGGAAGAGGCATGTGAGGATATTGACCAGGCATCATGTCAGGCCTGGATACGGCACTCAAGAAGATATTTTCCACGGTGCCTTGGACAAGAAGACATTGCTTGTGATGTCGATGAAATTCTGTGGCCGGACCCAGAAAGACGACATGATTGATATTTTTTCTCTCTCTCTCTTTCAGTGAAATTGTATGTTTTTTTGTGCTTCGTTTTGATATGTATGAATAAACATTCATACTTACAGTAAGTAAAATTTGAATCCTTGTGTGTTTGTATGACAAAATTATGTCAAAAGTATTACTTCAAATTCACCTACCTTGTGCACAGAGAAAGCAAAAGCCAGATGTGTTTTTTATTTATACCATCAGTGTGTAGTTGGCACTTTGTGTGCTTATAAATATGATGGTTAGTGTTAACTGTTTGGTACAAAAATACCATTTTTACAAAGGTTTGTAGAGTTAAACAAGATGTATACTCTTTTGCAAGAGAACTAAAATGTTTTGATAATTGGGTGAAAGGTTTTCTTATTTGTGTGTAGAGTTTTGCAAAAATAGCCAATAGTTACAAAAAATGTGCTTAAGCAATCAGAAAAAACTGTAAAACACATCATTACAGTCCATCAGACTCGAACTGATCCCCATCAGGAGCGACGTTTCTAATCTTTCTGTTTTCCTCAGATTCAGTTATAAATTATTCACATATAATCTAAAAATTATATTAAATAAAACGTGAAAATAATGCAAACATTTAAAAATAATACAATAAACAAAACAATTACGCAGAAAATTATTTTAATGGAATTAACCCTATACATATAGACTAAATATACTTTAATAAACAAAACAAAAAAATGTTCTAACAATTTAATAATCATAAGCATTAAGATGTTAATAAATGCAACAAATAAGCCTAAGGAAATAAAAAACTAAATAAAATTAAGTTTTAAACATTTATGTGATTATTATTTTTACTATTTAAAATAATGGAACTTTACGAAACAAAATATTAATTATTACCAAATAATTAATGAAAAACTATAATTTTATTAATAAATATATAAAAAAAAAACTGCTATATGTAAGATAAATATAAAAAAAATTATAGAAACAGTAAATAAAAAAATATATAAAGTGGGGGCGGGGCAGGGGGGCGGGGCAAATGTGTATCTGAAATTAGAGAAGTGTGTTTCAGACAAAAGATTTAATAAAAGGTGAAATTATTTGATTTGTAAATGAGTTCATTTGTATATCAGGAAGAACAATTTATCTATAACACAGCATTCAACTCTACAGTCAGTCACACACACACACACACACACACACACACACACATTGGGGAGTGTGTTGGTCAGTTGGAGGTGTGTGTGTGTGTGTTGGTCAGTTGGAGGTTTGTGTGTGTGTGTGTGTGTGTGTGTGTGTGAGAGTGTGTGAGTGTGTGTGTGTCTGGGTGTGTAAGTAAGTGTGTATGTGTGTGTTGGTCAGGTGGAGGTGTGTGTGTGTGTAGGTGTGTGTGTGAGAGTGTGTGTGTGTGTGTGTGTGTGTGTGTGTGTGTGTGTGTGTGTGTGTGTGTGTGTGTGAGTGTGTGTGTGTGAGCTCTGACATTAGTGTATAATAAACAAACAGTGAGTGCTACGTGTCGCCATGGAAACTAATCCAGTAACACGTTCAGGTAGCTTCTGCTAACATCTGCTTCTGTGACCTTTATACACCTGTGTGTGTGTGTGTGTGTGTGTGTGTGTGTGTGTGTGTGTGTGTGTGTGTCCGTCCATTAAGGGCTTTAGTGAAAGGACAGCTGACTCTTGCTCATTTTCAGCTGTCCTTTCAATAAAGCCTCTTAACACACACACACACACACACACACACACACACACACACATTTCATTACAGGTGTTTCCATCCAGCAATAAGTGCCAGTGCTTTTTTTTTAACAGAAATCTTAAATAAAAAGTAAAATAAAGTTATAGGATGTCATGCTGGAGTTTATTAGAATATTATACAAAATAAAGATAAAATAAATACACAAGATATTTAAATTATTATTATACAATGTTTAAATGCCTTTATAAAAAACACTTCATTCTCCATTTTGTTATTATTATTATTATTATTATTATTATTATAAATAGGATTTAAAACACTGGATACATAATGTGAAGAAATGAAGTTCAATAAAAAAGTTGACAAAATATTGGAAAAGTTGAAGCTGAATTTCAAATAACAATAATATATCTACATCGATCATTTATACACAAGATTATAAACAGCTAAAAACTAAAGTCTGAACTACTTTAAACAAAAACAATGAACACAATGTTAGAACTAAATCTACAAATTAACACAACATTTATTATTTGTTTTAAATCATTTTATAAGTGAGGAAAGTCAGGAAAACTTTAAAATTAAATTAAATTAAATTAAATTAAATTAAACTCACAGTTGCTAAATCTAGGAAAACAGGAAAGAAAGAAAGAAAGAAAGAAAGAAAGAGGGCTGTGTGCTCTGAACAATAGGTGATGTCATTATGCAAATGAGGAGTGTGGGGGGGGGGCGGGGCGGGGGCGGGGCTGTGAGCAGGATTTGGGCTGTTGCATCTCTCACTGAGCTAAAGTCAATATGTACAGGAACATAGCCACAGGGTCCAACTGTACACACACACACACACACACACACACAGAGTGCGTACAGTTAACAGTGTAGATCTGTGTGTGTGTGTGTGTGTGTGTGTGTGTGCGGGAGAGAGAGAGCACACACCTTTACACTGCTGCGGTTATTAACCGTCACCTGATTATTTACTTCCGCCATCATTCAGTCAGAAAGTACAACGACACACACACACACACACACACACACACACACTGTATTAAATTAAAATGTAATTAAAATGATTTACCATAGAATTAAAACGCAAGTCACACCAGATATTAAAAAAACATATATATTTATTATATACAACTTTAAAAAAAAGAAACTTCACCTTCTGATGTCCAAATATACAGTATATATAATTAGAACAATACAATAATATATAATAAGATAATGAAATTCTTTGAAGTCACTTCAAGTCCTCTTTCTGTTCATTATATTAATTTAAATGAAGAAGTGAATAGAATTAGTTGGTGTTTATACAAGCTGTGTGAAATAAGGAGAAAGTTTAGTTCAAGTTTATTTTATGTCAGCGTTCCATGACGTGATGTCACGTAGATACATATATAATATATCATTTTATTATTATTATATCTGGTGTGTCTTGTGTTTTAATTCCACTGTAAATCAGTTTCTTTACATTTTAAATTGTGTGTTTAGAATTTTCAAACTATATGTTGTTCAATAAAATTGTATAATTGAATAAATATGTTTTATAGACTTTACTACAGATGTTCAAGTGTGACAGATTCACTGGACTGAAATAAACTTATTTTAAATGTGTAATTTAGCATTATTATTATTATTATTATTATTATTATTATTATTATTGCATTGAGTAAATGTACAGAGAAAGAGAACTTGGGTTTGTAGGTTATTACAGTAAAGGCAGCGAGTCGGTTGGGAATTTTGCATGTGTGTTGTTAAAGTTTTGCATATCTAATAACAGCCTTTATCTCTTTATTATTATTATTATTATTATTATTATTATTATTATTATATAACTGACATTTGATTTTCATGCCACCTTTAAACGAGAGGGTCAGTTGACGTGAAGTAAAGGTTTTCACAAACACTCACACATACATGGGCACACACACACACACACACAGAGTGTGTGTAAAAGATTATAATAAGAGGAAGTGGTGAGCCATGTGAGGATGAGTCAGGCTGTGTGTCCGCAGCACACCTGTACCTGCGTAACGCGAGCCGAACGAACAAAACTCCAGCTGCAGGTATTGTGCGTGTGGCTCAGCGTTAAGCCGATACAGAGAGAGAGAGAGAGAAGAGATGGTACGGTACGGTACGGTACGGTACGGGTTCTTGTTCAGCCAAGCACCTAGAGACAAGATACACAATCACTTAAATTAAACAAACTCCACAACAGGTCTTTAACAAAATAGCTAAAGTGGATAAAGGGTAGTAAAGTTGTACATTATGTAATATTTAATAACTTACAGAGTGCCGAAACGGAAAAAAGTGGAACAAAAGTGCTAGAAATCACAATAAAATCAACAAAAGACCTTTAAAAAGTAGAACTAAAATAAATGAAGTGACCAAAGGTTGGTCAAGGGGATCTACAAAAAAGTAAAACGCTTCTAAAGGAAGCATGAAAGAAGGCAAAACAGACATAAGGCTCAGAAAGGTTAAACAAGGGATGCCAAAAATGCACAAAGGGAACCTAAAAGAGAAAATACTATGCTAAAAGTGGAAGAATGGCACTTAAAAGTGAACAACACTGACACATGGTGTAGAAAACGATACTAAAACGTAATTTACTTCTAAATGTACCTTACATTCACTTCTTTTTAGGTACTTTTAAATGATTTAGACAATGTAATATAGAGGATATGTTATTACTTTAAAGGTTAAAAAAGACAGAAAGTGTTCGAGGACCTAAAAGTGAGCAAAAAGTGATACAGGACAAAAATGTTTTTTTTAAAAATCCTCCATGAGGCAAATGTACATTTCAGGGCAAAGAAGAATAAGAAGATGCTGAAAGATGGATGAAGTGATGAAGAGCTGTATGAGATGAAGGTCTGGTACTCAACAGGAACAAAGGGTACTTTTAAACCCAGCAGAAACGACGTAACGTAAATAAAATGTAAAATTACTGAATAAAAGTAGAACAAAGCAAAGAACAGAAGTTTAAAATGGAGAAAATACAGATTTTTAAGGACTATAAATGTTTGTTTTTTTTTAAATAAGATGCAGAAACTTGGACTTGAAGAGATTAGGAAGTGTAAATAAATGTAAAACAAGTAGAGAAGTAAATAAAGCAAGTACATGAGAAATGCTCTAAAGTGGACAGGATTCAGTAAAAGTGAACACTACAGGCAGAATAGACGAGTGTATAATACACTTGTGTGTGTGTGTGTGTGTGTGTGTGTGTGTGTGTGTGTGTGTGTGTGTGTGTGTGTGTGTTGGACGTACCTCCCCACGGGAACAGGACTGCAGAGTGTGTGTGAGTGTGTCTTCATGTCGTTTGCATCGTGTCTAAATGGAGGACAGCGCGCAGGACACACCTGGATTCCTTCTCATCCAATAGCAATGCCCAGTCCGACAAGTGGGTGGAGCCAATGTCAATCTGCATGACTGTGTTTAAACAGTGTGAAAAAAGCAGATTTCTTTTTTATCACAGACGTGATGATCAGGTGTTAATAGCAGGTGAAGTGGTGCAGGTTGTGTGTTTCCAGAGAAACAGGACGTTAGGACTTCATGGCACTTGGTTTGTACAGCTGATGGAGGACGTCTTTCTTATATGTCCTGCTTCTCTGGAAGCTTCAGCTTCTTCTGAAGAGGCACAAAGAGTTACACATACCACAGACATCACAGTGAAACGTCCCAAAATCTACAAATAATCACTTATGAGTGACAGATAAGTGCAAAGTATACATAAAAGTGGACAAAAATGTAACTAAACATGGACAATGCATTCATAAAAACATAACATTTATACTTAAAATTGGAAAAATGTCACTAACATTCAAAATTAGTAATAAGAATTAGTTAAAAATTAAACTAAATATGGACAAAATGGACCTGGAGAAAACTTTAGGTAGAAATAGACATGGGAATAGACTGCTTTAAGTTATCTACCAGCGGACAAAAATATAATAAAATAGATAAATTATACCTAAACTTGGACAATATTTCAACAAAAATATAAATAAAAACCTCAAAGTGGACATGTGTAGTAAAAACCTTTATTAAACATAGACACATTACACCCAAAAGTGGACAAAATTTTTTACTGGAAGGGACAAAGTATACATATAGTGAAATAAAGATAACTAAAAATAGACAGAGTTTAACTAAAGGTGTAGCTAAAAAGGAAAAATTATATGAAGAAGTGAACGAAAATCTAAGTAAAATCTAACAAAAATAGACAAAATGTACCCAAATGTGAACAACAATGTACACAAAGAGATAAAGCAAATATACAGTGTTCCTAAACCCGTATGGAGGAGTGGAGGTTCAGGTGGTTGCTGTTCTGTGTTGCTGTCGGAGGGTTGGGGGATCGAGCCCCGCCACTGCAGCGTTGAGTAAAGACCTTAACCCTGATCACTCGCCTGCTGTCCCAAAGCCCTGATCAGGAAGGAGGGTTGGGCGTGGCCTAGCAACACATCATAAATGTTTCATGGTGGTGCGATGGCTTAGTGGTTAGCACTGTGCCCTCCAAGGTCGAGGGTTCGATTCTCACTATGCATGTTCTCCCCGAGCTTGCTGGGCTTCCTCCAGGTACTCCGGTTTCCTCCCACAGTGAAATAAAGCATCCTGTAGCTGCTACAGCTAAACAGGCAGGAAAACACACATCACGTCTCACACGTTACACGTGTCAAGGACACAGTGAGGAGTTCCAGGATTTTATCTTTATTATTGTAGACTTCAGTATGATACATTAATAATCAAAGTATAAGAGAAAAGTTTTATATTTGAAACACAACACACTCCAGTGACAAAACCGATATAAGTTGTGTAACTGAAGTTTCTTTATTAATAGATTTATTGCAGAGTAATTGAACTTATACTCTGTAACATCGCCTCTTACTCGCTGTGCGTTCGAGCGTTGTGTCGTAAATTACAGTAATTATCTCCACTTTCTCTTCCTTTCGGCTCATTACTCAGAAGTCTCAAACACTTTACAAGCTTCAGCTTTGTGTCCACAAACAAAAGGAAACAAAAAAAGAACATCTTGCTGTTAAATTAAAAGTAACAAACCAGTGTGTACGCTACATAGCAAATTAGTGCCGTCATGCTAGACAGGTAGTAACTCTGCTATTTAGATCATACATGTTTGATTTTAGCTAATCAGAAAGCTAGCTATTTAGTGGTCAGCTAGTTAAGTAAGCTTAGCCACCCAGCAACCAGCAATGTGACGAATAAGATAGCTTATTATGCTAGCTACATAGCAGGTTAGCTAGTATTAAGGCTCAAGATCAACAGTGCTAATTAACAAGCTTTATATTGATCCTGTTTACTTGTTTAAATTATTGGACAAATAGCAAAAGCAGATATTTGTTGTACTCTAGAAGGCTAGTCGTCTCGCAGCTTAAACAGCAAACATATTAGCCTGCTGTCAAGGAGGAGAAAAAAAGAAACTAAAATGAATAGATCATCTACTTCTTAACTAGCCTCTATCAGTGCACACTGGCTAGCATGACGGACACGCAGCGATATTATGATAGCAATACTGCGAGTTAAGCCTTTATTTGTCACATATACATTACAGCAGTAAAATTCTTTCTGTGAGAAAGAATGTGTGTGTGTGTGTGTGAGAAAGAGAGAGAGAGATTTGTGTAAAATGTTTGATCATGCGTCATCTCTCCTTCAGATTATATTAGACGTAATATAAATTTGGGAAATCATTCATTAGCACATTAGCCTAGCATTGTGCACCCGAGCGCTGATTAATTCTGCTAATCAATCCCTAAACACTAGACACAATAGTGACCTGAAGCACTGGAGGTGGTGTTCACTCCTGAGGGTATAGGGGAAGTGGAGCAGGTGCGTTAGGGACAGCAGGGCGATGAAGAATAAAGAACAGCATTAGGAATGTGAAGAGGATTTTATTGAGGCTCAGGATTCATATCAGAATCTCAAAAATCAAAATGAAGGATTAAATTAAGTATTTGTTCTGATCCGGTTATCAGGATGACGCCAGTCGGCTGAGATACGCCTCCCATCCAGCCTTCCGGTACTTCTCCGCTTCCTGCCGCCTGTCCGACGCCGACAGGATTCCCCGTCCAACAATGATGACATCAGAGCCTTTAGAGCGAATGACCTCGTCCGGGGTGGTGTACTGCTGCCCGAGGTCGTCGCCTAAGAAACGGGGAGAAGCAACGCACCACAGAAGAAAATAAATAGTTCAGCAAAATAAAAGCTCAGAGGTCACTCTTCATATTTTAATATGCTTTATTTTCATCATAAACTTTTAAACACTGTTAGAGAAACGTCACATGACCAAGTGGGAAAAGCTAAGTGCTAACTAACTAGCTTGATGCTAATTATTGATGCTAATTAAACACCTCCGTCATAATACAGCAGATTTTCTAAGTTTGCCCACTTACAAAGAAATGAAGGGTCTATAATTTTTATAATATGTTTATGGTGAAGGATTGAGACAGAATATCAACCAAAAAGCACATGATACAAATGTTATGAATTAAGCAACATTTCAATGAGGGAAATAAGTATTTGATCCCCAAGCAAAACACTACCAAGTACTGTTGTACCAAAGTCGAGAAACCCTTGCTGGAGAGCACTGTGGGAAGACGTTTCTTGTAGGTGTTTACCAGATTTACACACATCTCGGGATGCATTTTGATCCACTATTCTTTACAGATTTTCTCTAAATGTTTAAGGTTTCTTGCCTGTTGCTTGGCAACTTGAAGTTACAGCTCTCTGTGAATTTTCTATTGGATTAAGGTCTAAAGACTGGCTCGACCACTCCATGACCTTAATGTGCTCATTCTTCAGCCACTCCTTAGTTGCCTTGGCAGTATATTTGGGGGTCATGTTCATGCTGGAAGACCCATCCACAACCCATCTTCAGGAGGTTCTCATCCAAAGTTTTACAACACATGACCTCATCCATCGGCCCCTCAGTGCAGCAAAGTCAATCTGTACCTTTAGCAGAGAAACAGACCCAAAGCATAATGTTTCCACCTCCGTGCTTGACTGTAGGGTCTGTGGTGTTCTTAGTGTCACAGTCAGCATTTTTCTTCCTCCGGAAACAGCAAGTCGAGTTGTTGACAAAGAGCTCAATTTTGGTTTCATCTGACCACAGCAGTTTATTCCAATCTCTCTCAGAACCTCAGACGGGTCTGTACATGTGTCTTCTCCAGAAGGGGAAGCCTTGCTGTGCTGAAGGATTTCAATCCATGCAGGCGTATTGTGTTACCAATGGTTTGTTTGGTGACTGCGGTCCCAACTGCCTTGAGATCATCTACAAGCTCCTCCCGTGTAGTCCTGGGCTGATCCCTCATTGTTCTCATGATTATTCTTACTCTATGAGGTGAAATCTTGCATATAGGCCCATAAATGGTTACTGTGTATTTCTTCCATTAGTAAATAATCGCTCCAGCAGTTGTCTCCTTCTCACCAAGCTTCTAGCTGATGGTCTTGTAGCCCATTCCAGCCTTGTGCAGGTCTAATATCTTGTTCCTGACCTGCTCTAACAGCTCTTTGGTCTTGCCGATGGTGGTGAGGTTTGAATGTAAGATAGAGATTTTGTGGACAGGTGGCTTTTATACACACACCACATTGTTGTTAGGAGCTCCTTCTTAAATTAATGTGTACCACAAGAGCACATAACCAGTCTGTGAGAGGCAGAATTATTGTTGGTCGGTAGGGGAGCAAATACTTATTTCCCTCATTGAAATGTTGCTTAATTCATAACATTTGTATCATGTGATTTTTCTGCATTTTTGGTTGATATTCTGTCTTAATCCTTCACCATAAACCTGTGATAAACATTATAGACCCTTCAGTTCTTTGTAAGTGAGCAAACTTAGAAAATCTGTAGGGGATCAAATACTTATTTTCCCCACTGTGTGTGTGTATATAATTTTATATAAAATATTCTGTAATTCATAAAACAAGCTATTATTGTGTCATAATTACTGAATATTAATTAGAATATTTTTTATTTAAAAAAATAAATAACTGACAATAAATAACTATTTAACATTAAAATACAATATGGTTAAATGAAAAAAATTCAAAAAGCAAATAAGCTAAAAATACACAAAATAAGTAAACAAATTATGCATAAACATTCATGTGGTTAAGAAGAGATTTATATTAAATTTTATTTTATTTGCTCGACTGAAATGAACAAATCTTAGGAATGCAGCGCCACCTGGAGGTCAGAGCGGAAACTACATCAGTACTGTGTGTGTGTGTGTGTGTGTGTGTGTACCTCCACTCTGTAACTGCACTCCTGGGGTCATGTGCACATGCTCAGGCTTAGCGCTGACCTTTGACCCGCTGATGAATCCGAACACAAAGTCTGGGTGATCATCCGCCATCTTTACCTGCGCGCGCGCGCGCACACACACACACACACACACACACACACAATTCAACACTGACAGGCTGTAATTTAGAACATTCCTGGTTAAATGTGTGTGTGTGTGTGTGTGTGTGTGTGTGTGTTACACACCGTGGTGTGTGTGTACTGCTCGTTCGTCAGCGCTCCCTGTGAGCTCATTTGGGCGATGAGTAAACAGCCGTGACCGAGACTCCGCCCCACAGCCTTCAGCCCAGCGACCACGCCCGGGCCGGGCACAGTGTGAGCGTTAATGATGTGAGACCACGAGGAGATACGGTACACACCACCTGAAACACACACACACACACACACACACACACACACACAATAAACAGATTGCTTTTTCATTTTTCCATTTCCACTGCCTTCCCTTCTTAACCTTCTCTCACACACACACACACACACACACACACACATACACACATACACACACACACACCTTCGTACTGGTGTCTGACGGTGTTTCCGATGTCAGCGAACTTTCTGTCCTCGAAGATGAGGAAGTTGTGTTTGTGGCTCAGCTCCTTCAGCTTGTCCATGGCGTCGCTGCTGAAGTCCTGCAGGACGTCCACGTGCGTCTTCACCACGCAGACGAGCGGTCCGAGCGTCTCCGCCAGCTCCAGCAGCTCACGCGTGTGTGTGACGTCCGCCGAGACACACAGATTGGTGCGTTTCTCCTCCATCAGTGTGAGCAGACGCTTGGCGACGGGGTGTGTGGAGGGGAGCGCGGCCCGGGCGCCGTAACTCATCTCTCCACTCCCGTTCTTCTTCTTCTTCTTCTCCTCCTCCACTTCCTCCTCCTGCGCCGGCCTGAACGTCTGGTTCTCCCGGATGAACTTCTGCACGCTGTCGAAGGTCTGCCGGTCGATCCGGTCCGATCGTAGGAGGACGTCCAGGAGCCGAGAGACGGAGACGACGGGGTGGAGCGCGATGCCCTCGCCGGAGAGTCGCCCCGCACCGCCCTGCTCACGGTCCAACAGCACCACCGCGTCCGTGACCTTTAACCCCTGAGCCCGGAGCTCCTGCGCCGTCTCCATGACGCTGCTGCCGCTCGTCACTACGTCCTCCACGATCAGGCAGACCTCGCCCGGACGCACCGCGCCCTCGATCAGACGCTTCGTCCCTGAAACACAAACACTGGTCAAGGGGCGGGGCAGGGGCGGGGCGAGTCAGGGGACAGGTGTGTGTGTGTAGGTGTGTAAGTGTGTGTGTGTTACCGTAGTCCTTGGCCTCTTTGCGGCGGATGAGCATGGGGTAGTGCTGAGTGCAGCAGATGATGGTGGCTAAAGGCAGAGCCGTGTACGGGACGCCACACACAGTGTCAAACACCACGCCCGCGTCCTGGACACACTGATGGAGCAGAGCCGACACCTAACACACACACACACACACACACACACACCAGGTCAGAACATCACACACCTGTACAGATCATCACCAGACTCTCACTGAGGGGTGTGTGTGTGTGTGTGTGTGTGTGAGAGAGAGAGGAGGTCAGTCTCTCAGTGAACACGTGACCATTTAATCAATCAATCAATCAGTTCACAGATTAATCACTTACTCACACACACACACACACACACACACACTCTCTCTGTCTATAACTCAAAGGACAA
>NC_071104.1:41195000-41220000 GCF_024256425.1 Clarias gariepinus
CTGATTCATTTGGGATCAGATTAATTTGACTTGAATCATACGATGATCCGACCTGATTGATCTGACTCATAATTCATATGATATTCTATCAGACGTACTCAAAATATTTATAAAATGTTTAAATTAATCATTAGATCAAATGTATCATTTAGGTGTTGTTTATTCTGCTCATCCTAATTGATTCATTCGACTCGTCTGGGTCCTGCGCTTGTCCTGACTGACTGGAGACTCGATTCCAGTCTTTCAGTGTGTTTTGCTGTATAGATACACATGTACTATATACACACATATATGTGTGTGTGTGTGTGTGTGTGTGTGTGTGTTTATTACAGGATGGAGTTCCGTACATGGGTTCGAGTGCTGGTACTAACGTGGCCACTGTGAGTATAAACACCACTAACGACATGCCGATCGTTTACCCGCCGAGCTTCTCCGCCATCGGCCTCGTCCCGTTCAACATCAACCCTCACTACCTGGACACAGACCCTCACAGCAGGCACATGGGGGTCAGTATAGCCACGCCTACTCTGGGAACACTGTATGTGCACTGTATTTAATGTGTGTGTGTGTGTGTGTAGGAAACACGTGAGCAGAGAATAACTCAGTATCATGAGGAGCTGAACACACCGTGTGTGCTGGTGAGTATTCTCTCTCTCTCTCTCACACACACACACACACACACACACACACACACACACACACACACAGACAGATGGAGTAACCCTGTGTGACGTGTGTTCAGGGTCTGAGAGAAGGGTCCATGCTGCTGGTGAAAGGAAACACCGCCACGTTACTCGGCACCACCAGCGCCCGACTCTTCCAGCGGTAACGCCTACAGCTAACACACACCACAAATCTGTACACACACGACATACACACTTTATTCTCACATTCAGTCATTAGATCAGCAGGAGATGATCAAAGGATGTCTGTCTGTCTGTCAAACGAACCGTCTGTGATGGATGAGACAAACACACATTTAGTCTAAATGATTGTAGCCCGTGTTGTAAACACACCTTAATACTGACATTTACATTACCTTTATAATTAACCGTGTAATACAGATATATCATATCATATCATATCATATATCATATCTCATATCAATTCCCTGTAATGACCTGCTGTAATACACGGAGTGTGTTTTTCCCACAGGGGGAAGGAGGCGAGTGAACACCAGCCTGGATGTGATCTGAGCTTTCTCCTGACTGACACACACTAACTCATTAAAGAGCAGAACTGATTTATAAACCTGCAGCCAGCTGTAAGAATACAAATACTAATTTAAGACTAAAGTAAAAATATAAATGTGTGAAATAAAGTTTGTGAAATTAGTAAATTTCGACATTTCCCGGTGTGTATTGTTAAACAGATTTAACGTAATATCGAGTGTGACATTTAATCCTGCACAGTTCGTGAGCTGAGGATAAAATAAATTGTAGAGCATGTATATAAGGTCTATAAACGTTAATATACGTCTATTTTAAATGAATTAATGAACAAATTACAGTTTTTCAGGAGGAATAAAAATAACATTAATAACAAAGAGCAGAAATGTCGCACAGTTGTATTTTATTTTCCTGGCTAAACTCTGTTAGCTTCCAGTTTTTAGTTCTGAAACAGGTTTAACTTTTGGATATTTGTGCATTACTGAAACAGAACAACAGCGAGCCTGGAGGAGAACCCTGTGGGATGCCTTAATTAATTTATATGTTAACAAACTGCTTAAATTAAATTGATTTATTATCAGTTTAAAACCTGGACAAATACAGACTGATGACACACACACAAATGTGACTCCATTATTTATTTACTTTTAGACTCGTGAAAGTGTTACAGAAATAATCAAAATCTCACTTTGTAGGAAAAAATAAAAACAAACAAAAATCTAATCCTCAGTAGAGCGTGAAGAGCATAAGAGTAAGGATTAGAGTTGTAGTTACTGACATCGCACTTTAGACTCATAGAGAAAATCTAAATACTGTGACGCGGAGATGATTAGACTGTTTGGAGCGTTAATGTGACCCAATATGGGTGAAATCATCCGGCCAAGGTGACGGGGTTATTACAGGTCAGCATGTCGTACAGGACCATCAGGTACAAACAGTTACAAACACAGCTCATTAACAAGACCAACATAAACCTGTAATTTATCAGGCGGAGACACAAACGCTGGTCAAACTTCTCACAGATGGTGGACAGATATATTATCTTTTACATTGTTGTTAAATTTAATAAGAAAGAATTCATTAGAGTAAGAAAAATCTGGTTTCTGTAATAAAATAGATTTAATTCTGTGACATATTTTTCGTATAAAGATTTGTTGAACATAGCTACAGGTCGAATACGGGGAGGAAACAGGAAACCATAGTGCACTGCGACTACACGCTTACAGGAAGTAGTACACCATTAAACTGTAGGTTTTACACAGTGTTTAAATATTTCATTTTGCACAATTTCGTTGATTTTGTGGAAAACAATTAAAAACTGAAGACTAAACATCGGAGTGCGGAAGAGAGAGCTGCGTAACAGATTTAAAAATGAATAATATAATATTCACACACCGTTCCGGAGTAGGGTGCCTACATAGGGGGCGTGTTCAGGGCAGCAGATTGCAGGCGTGTCCCAGTAAAGTCAATCCCATAATGCAATTCTCCAGATCCATAAAGTGGCGTTGTTTAATTTTCACCGCAGCAGTTTTGAATATTTATGTCCTTCTGACATTTAATACTTTGTAAAATTTAATCCAGAACAACGAACAACACTAATGTATAAACTAGCACACACTACCATGACAACCATTTAAGAAATGCCCCATGTCCGGGCTATCGTTTGATCTTTTTTGCCGATTTGTGTAACCGTTATAATTTAGTAAACGTTAATTATTTTATAAGACTCCACGTTGCTATGGTAACAGACACAGACTCGTACAGAAATCTGACAAGGGTTAGTTACGGCGAAGGCGAATTCTAAAGACAATTCTAGAGAAATTTCCCATGTAGCTATTGATTAAACTGAACAGTGACGAGATGCTACGCCGCGGGTCGTCCTGAGTCGCCGCTTTCACACACCATGTAAGTCACTTCACTTCTCTCCTCAGCGCCCCCCCAGGAGTGATTTAATACAGCACTCCATTCCAACTCAGGAACATCTGTAACATCTGCAACATCTGCAACATCTGCAACATCTGCTTTCACAAAGTACTGAAGGAAAATCACGCAAAGTTCATTTAAAACACACATCGTTACATCATCAGAAGTTTATCGTACCTGTACGCGTTAGTATTCTGTGTAAATCTCTACTCCGTTATTCATGTGGACACTGTGGAGCTTTACCGCTCACACACACACACACACACACACACACACACACACACACAAAAATCAGCATGTGGTAATGTTTAACATGTCAGTGCAGTACAGGGAGGAATAAGCCAGTAACACACACACACACACACACACACACACACATCAGGTCTCAGTGCTCTTGTCTCCGTTCTCCTGAGGCTGGAGCTGCTCCTTCTCTGTCCCGTCCTCCTGTGGGGGGCGCACTCGCTTAAAGAAACCAAGCTGTAACACACACACACACACACACGCACGCACGCACGCACGCACGCACGCACGCACGCACGCACGCACACACGCACACACGCACACACGCACACACATTAAATGTAACATGGCAGCCGCAGTAACCACCACAGTAACCACCACAGGCCCCGCCCACAAACACACTCTAACCAATCAGCACACAGTCCCCGCCCACAAACACACTCTAACCAATCAGCACACAGTCCCCGCCCACAAACACACTCTAGTAAACTTTAGCTGCTTACCTTGTACATGATGAAGATGAGCAGCGCGAGGAGCAGCAGGCCGGCTAACACCGCTACCACCACCACCCAGATGGGGGCAGGCTGGGTCATCTCAGAGTTCACCCACACCACGCTGAGGCTCGCCTACACACACACACACACACACACACACACACAACAGCGTTATGTGCTAATGATTTACTATTAATAACTAAGCTGCAGCAGTTAATTTTAAAATGGACACACCCACAATTAACCATATATGGTACATAAAAGGAACTCAAATATATGTTTTTAAATATGTGATTAAGATCACGAGTGGGTGTGGCCTATTTGCTGATTAAACAGTTAGATGATTAACTTTTCTATAATATTTTCATAAACTAGGGATGTTCCTCTGAGAGTTCCTGTGAGAGTTCCTGTGAGTAATCACACACTCACGGTCGTGCTGTTAACCGGCAGCTCAAAGTCCAGGTTTTTGTACGGCATCTCGATCACGCTGAACGAAGCTGAAGACTTCACCACGTACGAGTGGTTCTGAACATCGGCCTAGGAATGAACACACACACACACACACACACACACACACACACACACACACACACACACACAGACTGATAAGACGTGAGTGACAGTAAAGCTGGTTTTATCCTTAGTGGTGCTTGCGAAGCTTCTGTCCAGTTTGTCGTGGACTCAAATCGGGCGGCTTATAACAGGGTTATGACTTCTGTAAGGGGGCAAAAACATACAACAGTAACTTCTATATGAACTTTGAACCTGACTGTGGATCCCACGGTCGTAGAGACTCGGGGGAGGGATCATTAAACTCAGGCAACCAATCAGTCTTACACATTTATCATGGTGCTCATAAGCCACGCCCCCTAGCAACATCGTTAGCATTCTGTTAGCATGATGCTAACAATATTAGCATGCTGCTAGCATTATGCTAACAATATTAACATGCTGCTAGCATTATGCTAACAATATTAGCATGCTGCTATCATTATGCTAACAATATTAGCATGCTGCTAGCCTGTTGCTAACAATATTAGCATGCTGCTAGCCTGTTGCTAACTTGATGCTAGCGTGATTTGCATGTTGCTAGCACGACTCCAATGTTTTGCCACAACAAGCACCGCTGACATTTTCCTCAGACATTGTACCGCTCTAGTTCACTATATACTGTATGACTGGTGAGGTTTTTAGTTTTTTTTTTTTTACTGTTTTACCTGCAGGAAGGTGGACACGGCCAGTCTGGAGTAAATGAAGAGGATTGCACTCTGACCTCGCTCCAAACGCCCAACCTGACACTTAATCTTCAAGCACTGCGCCTTCTCACAGTCCTGAGGAACAACAGAACCCGCAAACATTTCATATCTCAGTCACAAATAACAAATAAAAAGTCAAAAGTCATGGAGTAAATAAACGTTATGGGTGGCAACTCAAATCGAGTCAATGTTCCTAAGCTGCAGCTGCACGTCTGCGCCTCTGAGCCCGTTCTGACTTCTAGACTGATCCAGTAAGCTGCTTGGTTTCAAACATCTTCTGCTTTAAATAAAACAAGTTTCGGTGCCTTATTACCTTCTCCAGAGAGCTGGTGCTTTTAGTCCATGACCCAGTGTGAGTCTCTTTAGATAAAGGCTCTGAAAAAATGTCAAGTTCACTGAGGGAGGCTGGAATGCAACCTGTTCTTAAACCAAGTCCATAACTCAGATATGATAAAGGAGAACAGGAGCAGTCTCTATAAAACTTCTAAACGCTGGCTGACGACACATTATTAGAAACTGAAACTTGGGATTGATTGGAGGAGCAGCGACAGACTGGAGGTCAAATTGAGTAGCATCTCCTAGCATGTGGAGCTAACTGTCTGTTCGTGGACGCTGTGGTCAGTGGACGTGAATGTGATCGGTGATGGCCGTACCAGTGTGAGCATGTCGTGCTCATCCCTCTGCTCCTGCAGGTCTCGCCGGTGCACATGGCTCCGTACACGGCCCTCGGTCCGGTCGCCCGTCGAAACGCTCGTGTTCTTATTCCAGTACACGGGGTTCTGAAACAAACAGGCCACGCCCACTGATGATCACATTACAACACAGACACATTAGCATGTTTGCGTGTGTTTGTGTGTGTGTGTGTGTGTGTGTGTGATGTACCGTGACGTTGAGGGGGTTGATCTCGATGTCGGTGCTGCAGTTCATGGCTCCATCCACCTCGTACTTGGTGATGTAGAGCAGAGAGCCGTTGTTGTAGCGATACGGCCACTCCACGTCCAGCATGGCCTTTGAGAACGCACTCGGACCTTTGTTCCTCAACTACACACACACACACACACACACACACACACACACACAGTGTTTACTCTCATACTGTAGCTTATAGTTAAACATCTCTGACAACAAAACAACAGTTCTTTCAGTGAAACATACATTAAACCCATCAGAGATGTTCACCAGGTTAAAAGAAGTTCTTGAGAAGTTCCTATGCTCTCCTAACGATTAAAAATGCCTCAATGTTTCTATCAAAGTTTTGGAGTTCCTCAAACATGTTCTCTGGTCAAGAGTTTCTAAAATGTCCACATCGTTAGACATTTAAATCATTCACATGACGCATGTCTCAGTGATTCCTCAGAATATCTGCTTTTGTTCCAAGCTTCCTGAAAAAACAATTGTGCAAAAGTTGGTCCGAAAATTCAGACAGGTCCATAACAAAAAAGAAATTCTACACCAGTTAGTTCTGAGTAATCTGATTGGACTAGAGACATTCCACGAGTGGAGGTTGTAGAGAGTAACAGCACTGGGGAGAGTAACTCTATGTATCACTCGGCGTTTACACCCTACATAGTGCACTAGCTTTCCATTTAACACTATTTGGGATTCAACCCCAAAACCCTGAAGTCAATGGAGCTGATATTATAAAGTGTAAATATACAGTAAATCTGGTGAGTTTCTCAGGACTCTCCGTCACCTCGATGGTTTATTCTCCTCACCTTCTGGTTACAGACTAACACTAAGAGTTTAACACCACTCTCACCTCCTCGCTCGCTAACTGTCGATCACCAGCTCCACCATTACCTCATTTCCACTACACTTGTGCTGGTGCCAGGAGAACCGGCCCGCATTTACACTAGACAGGAGCTCAGCGGGAGCTGCATGATAATACGTCACAGGCCACGCCCACTAAACAGAAACGCCCATGGCCGAAGTCAGTTAACTGGTTATTCTCCAAACTAGTATGAAAATGTATTTCAGTATCCAAAAGCAGTTTATTCTACGTGTTATAACCACTGAAAGTCTTTCTTCAGTTTTTTTAGCTTATACACTATTTGGTCGGTTGTTCGTGTGAAGCCTGCGACTATTAGTTCTTCTCTTATTTCCTCATACACTTTTTTTTTTTCTCAATTAACATCAGCTATTATAGCTGAACTGCCTCCCACCCTACACACTGTATAAATGCAGATCATTTACTGCTTTCTGTTTCACCCAGATGAGGATGGGTTCCCTGTTGAGTCTGGTTCCTCTCAAGGTTTCTTCCTATTACCATCTCAGGGAGTTTTTCCTTGCCACTGTCGCCCTCGGCTCGTTCACCAGGGACAAACTGACCATTCTGATTCATACACACACATCTCACACACACACACACACACACATTTCATACAAACTTAAATAATTCTTCTGACTGTGTAAAGCTTCTTTGTGACAATGGAAATTGCTAAAAGCGCTATACAAATAAAATTGAATTGAATTTTTTTCTTAAAGCACTTTCCAATTTCTGCTGAATCTTGGCGAATGTCCAAAATGCCAAAAACGCTTTTGTTTCGTCCGCGCTCCACATTAACGGACTTTGAGTCTGCGTCATTTTTAAAAACCGCTCCCTATAACTCCGCCCACCGCTTGTGACGTCACAGGTTCTCGCAACTAGACCAGCAGAGAATTTTTTTTCTGTGGAAAAGCGCGGCACTGGTTCCAAAATTGGGAACCGGCACGGGAACCAGAGCAGTGGAAAAGGGGTACATGATATCCACCAGGTGTGTTTGTGGAACTGTTGTATACAAGCGATATCACACTCAAGATCGTGCTGTTGTACTGAATATCAGCACGGTTGTGACATCTTCAGTACTCAGGCTCGAGTCCTCGTGTGTACGGCCGCATCACAGCCGTGCTGATATACAGTACAACAGCACGACCTCGAGTGTAATATTGATTAATTATTAAAATGTATTAAGTTTTTGATTTCTTGAATGAAGTTCCTGGTAGAAACCGTCACCCTGGACACGTTTCAAGTTCCGGTGGAAACTGAAACAGCTTCTGAATTCTGTAAAAAGTCCCTGAGTTCCTGAAAAGTCTATGGGTTCCTGAGGTGGTTTCTCAGTTCCCCACACACACACACGCGCATACACACACACACACCTCGTAGATGTGCTGCACTAGTGGGCCGATGTCGTCCTCCACCACAGGGTTCTCTTTGGGCTGCCAATTAATGATGGGCAGGAACACCTGCTCTGGGGCAGAGGCACTGTGGCAACACACACACACACACACACACACACAGTTATTAATATTAGTAATATTATTATTATTATAATTACGACAGTGATCGTGTACGAGCGCGTCAGCATCTCACCCTCGGATCTCCACTTTAGCGAGCACAGCCAGCTTCGTTACCACGGTAACCAGGTTACTGCTGCTGTTATACTGATTGGAGCTGAGAACACAACAACATAGAGACTAAGATGAACCAGCAGGGGGCGCTAACACACCTCTAACACGTCTGTGTGTGGGTGTGGAGCGTAAGTTGACCAGGTGTGTGTGTGTGTGTGTGTTTATGAGGGGGGAGGACGGGGGACATACCACAAGCTCCTCCCTGAGTTGCATTACACAGAAAGAAAAGATGTAGGGCTATAATTATGTGTGTGTGTGTGTGTGTGTGTGTGTTTTACAGAACAGTCAGCAGTTCAGTGGTGAGTTTATTTGGCTGATCTGTGTTTGAGACAGAAAGAAAGAATACAAAATGGAAAACGTGTGTGTGTGTGTGTGTGTGTGTGTGTGTGTGTGTGTACCTCAGTATCTGTAGGTCAAACTTCACTGATGTGTCCTGCTCTGACAGCTGATGAACACTAAACCGTAAACCAGCCATGATCTGTCTCACACACACACACACACACACACACACACACACACACACACACACACACACACAAAACCCAACAGAAAAAGCCACATTTTACAATTTTTTATGACAGACTGAACCTCATTTAGTCGGCAGTACTCGTGTGTGTGTGTGTGTGTGTGTGTGTGTGTGTTTACCTTAGTTCCTCCTTTCATGGGGTTTCCCAGATCACACACCACTCTAGTCTGATTCTCCCTTTTATACGCACAGGAGAGCCGTGACAACGTCTAACACAACAACACACACACACACACACACACACACACACACACACACACACACACACACACACAGAGTCAGCATGAATGCATTTAAACCCACATCTTCATGTCTAGACTACGGATATTAAGCTTAACGCCAGATCACGTAAAGCCTCCTTTGTGGGTGGTTAAGTGTGTGTGTGTGTGTGTGTGTGTGTGTGTGTGTCTCACCTTACTGTTTCTCACCACACCTATGAAGTCAGCCTGAGGTGGGATGATGATGCTGAGCTCGGCCTCGTACGCTCCCTCACCGCGGTTCTCTGCCGTCACCTCCAGAGTCAGAGGACTATCGTCTCCGATGTAGATCTGCTTCTGCTCACTGGAACACAATCAGGGACACGGTACGGTATATACAGGTAACGTTCAGGAGTGGGGATCAAGTGGCGGCTGGACGAGGTGGGACTCGATGGACTGGGGACTCAACCTGTTGGGACTGCACATGGTGGGATTCAGCAAGGTGTTATTCAACAGAACAGGGACTTGGAAGGGTTTAAACTTGACCAAGTGGAACTCGTCAGAACAGGGACTTGGAAGGGTTTAGACTTGACCAAGTGGAACTCGTCAGAACAGGGACTTGGAAGGGTTTAGACTTGACCAAGTGGAACTCGTCAGAACAGGGACTTGGGTGGGTTTAAACTTGACCAAGTGGAACTCGTCAGAACAGGGACTTGGAAGGATTTAGACTTGACCAAGTGGAACTCGTCAGAACAGGGACTTGGGAGGGTTTAGACTTGACCAAGTGGAACTCGTCAGAACAGGGACTTGGGAGGGTTTAGACTTGACCAAGTGGAACTCGTCAGAACAGGGACTTGGGAGGGTTTAGACTTGACCAAGTGGAACTCGTCAGAACAGGGACTTGGAAGGGTTTAGATTTGACCAAGTGGAACTCGTCAGAACAGGGACTTGGAAGGATTTAGACTTGACCAAGTGGAACTCGTCAGAACAGGGACTTGGGTGGGTTTAGACTTGACCAAGTGGAACTCGTCAGAACAGGGACTTGGGTGGGTTTAAACTTGACCAAGTGGAACTCATCAGAACAGGGACTTGGGAGGGTTTAGACTTGACCAAGTGGAACTCGTCAGAACAGGGACTTGGGTGGGTTTAAACTTGACCAAGTGGAACTCGTCAGAACAGGGACTTGGAAGGATTTAGACTTGACCAAGTGGAACTCGTCAGAACAGGGACTTGGAAGGGTTTAGATTTGACCAAGTGGAACTCGTCAGAACAGGGACTTGGAAGGATTTAGACTTGACCAAGTGGAACTCGTCAGAACAGGGACTTGGGTGGGTTTAGACTTGACCAAGTGGAACTCGTCAGAACAGGGACTTGGGTGGGTTTAAACTTGACCAAGTGGAACTCGTCAGAACAGGGACTTGGGTGGGTTTAAACTTGATCAAGTGGAACTCATCAGAACAGGGACTTGGAAGGATTTAGACTTGACCAAGTGGAACTCATCAGAACAGGGACTTGGGAGGGTTTAGACTTGACCAAGTGGAACTCGTCAGAACAGGGACTTGGAAGGGTTTAGACTTGACCAAGTGGAACTCGTCAGAACAGGGACTTGGGTGGGTTTAGACTTGACCAAGTGGAACTCGTCAGAACAGGGACTTGGGTGGGTTTAGACTTGACCAAGTGGAACTCGTCAGAACAGGGACTTGGGTGGGTTTAAACTTGACCAAGTGGAACTCGTCAGAACAGGGACTTGGGTGGGTTTAAACTTGACCAAGTGGAACTCGTCAGAACAGGGACTTGGAAGGGTTTAGATTTGACCAAGTGGAACTCGTCAGAACAGGGACTTGGAAGGGTTTAGATTTGACCAAGTGGAACTCGTCAGAACAGGGACTTGGAAGGATTTAGACTTGACCAAGTGGAACTCGTCAGAACAGGGACTTGGGTGGGTTTAGACTTGACCAAGTGGAACTCATCAGAACAGGGACTTGGGTGGGTTTAAACTTGACCAAGTGGAACTCGTCAGAACAGGGACTTGGGTGGGTTTAAACTTGACCAAGTGGAACTCGTCAGAACAGGGACTTGGAAGGATTTAGACTTGACCAAGTGGAACTCATCAGAACAGGGACTTGGGAGGGTTTAGACTTGACCAAGTGGAACTCATCAGAACAGGGACTTGGGAGGGTTTAGACTTGACCAAGTGGAACTCATCAGAACAGGGACTTGGAAGGGTTTAGACTTGACCAAGTGGAACTCGTCAGAACAGGGACTTGGGTGGGTTTAGACTTGACCAAGTGGAACTCGTCAGAACAGGGACTTGGGTGGGTTTAGACTTGACCAAGTGGAACTCGTCAGAACAGGGACTTGGGTGGGTTTAAACTTGACCAAGTGGAACTCGTCAGAACAGGGACTTGGGTGGGTTTAAACTTGACCAAGTGGAACTCGTCAGAACAGGGACTTGGAAGGGTTTAGATTTGACCAAGTGGAACTCGTCAGAACAGGGACTTGGAAGGGTTTAGACTTGACCAAGTGGAACTCATCAGAACAGGGACTTGGAAGGGTTTAGACTTGACCAAGTGGAACTCATCAGAACAGGGACTTGGAAGGGTTTAGACTTGACCAAGTGGAACTCGTCAGAACAGGGACTTGGGTAGGTTTAGACTTGACCAAGTGGAACTCGTCAGAACAGGGACTTGGAAGGGTTTAGACTTGACCAAGTGGAACTGAAAAGAGCAGGGACTTGGGAGGGTTTGGACTTGGTAGGACTTGATGGGGCAGCAACTTGAGGTAGAGACTCCACAGGGTGGGGCTCTAATAAGGGGGGAACAAGGTGGGGGTCTGATGGGGCAGAGACTCAACGTGGTGGAGACTCCGCGGGGCAGGGATTTAAAGAGGTGGAAACTTGATTCAGCGAGGTAGAACTGATCAGACTGGGACATGACATGACAATTTGGGACTCAACAACATGCGATGAGTGTGTTTGTGTGTTTAGACTCACCTGACCACATCCAGTTTCAGGTCTGGTTTACAAATATTATCATCACCACAGTCCAACAGTATATGGGCCTGCAGAGCGCGCACACACACACACACACACACACAATTCTTATAATCCCCTTGTTTTGGTCTGTATATATATATATATATGAGACGGGTGAGTGGACGTTAGGGTGTGATTCAGTTATTAACTGTACACGGTCACGTAGAATAATTATACAGTGTACACCATGAGCACAAACACAGGATTAGCACTACACACTCTGTACACACTGAGCTAACACAGGATTAGCACTACACACTCTGTACACACTGAGCTAACACAGGATTAGCACTATTCAATTCAATTCAATTTTATTTGTATAGCGCTTTTAGCAATTTTTATTGCCGCAAAGCAGCTTTACATAGTCAAAAGAATTATTTAGGTTTGTATGAAATGTGAATTTGTATGAATCAAACTGGTCAGTTTGTCCCTGGTGAGCAAGCCGAGGGCGACAGTGGCAAGGAAAAACTCCCTGAGATGGTAATAGGAAGAAACCTTGAGAGGAACCAGACTCAACAGGGAACCCATCCTCATTTGGGTGAAACACAGAGCAGTAAATGATCTGCATTTATACAGTGTGTAGGGTGGGAGGCAGTTCAGCTATAATAGCTGATGTTAATTGATGTTAATATGGAGTCCAGGTAGTTATTGAAGACCCAAATAGACTTGTAAGAAGTTCCAGTCATGAACTATCGAACTGTCAAGTCCCCAGAGAAACAGTTGCCAACACCAGTCACTACACACTCTGTACACACTGAGCTAACACAGGATTAGCACTACACACTCTGTACACACTGAGCTAACACAGGATTAGCACTACACACTCTGTACACACTGAGCTAACACAGGATTAGCACTACACACTCTGTACACACTGAGCTAACACAGGATTAGCACTACACACTCTGTACACACTGAGCTAACACAGGATTAGCACTACACACTCTGTACACACTGAGCTAACACAGGATTAGCACTACACACTCTGTACACACTGAGCTAACACAGGATTAGCTCACCATCATGATAACGTTAATACAGAACATCTGGATAAACAACAGCTAACTACACTGGGAAACTGAATGAAGAAAGAAACTAAAATCAAAGCGACAAACGGAACGGAAATAAAAATAGAAAACAGAGAAAGAATACATCTGTTCTGTAACGTGTGTGTGTGTGTGTGTGTGTGTGTGTGTGTGTACACTATCCTGGGTTATATACCTGCTTGGTGACGTTGGCCGGGTTGGACTGGTCCAGGATTGGTTTCAGGCCCGTTTTATCTGCAGCGCTGTCGTAATCCAGACTGAACTCCATAAAGGTAGAGATGGGAGTGATCTTATCCCTGAACTCTGACTCATCCTACACACACACACACACACACACACACACACACACACACACACATCGTAAGAAAGAGAGTGAGAAGGAGTGAGCTCAGGCATGGGGAATGTGTGTGTGTGTGTGTGTGTGTGTGTGTGTTTTCATCTTTCACTCATTGCCTTTTCAGGTCAAATCTCCCTCTGAGTCTGTACTGTTTCATTTTCTGCCAAATAACATAGTTTTGTGTAATGTGTGTTTGTTTCTGTCCGTGTGTGTGTTTGTGTGTATTTGTGCATGTGTATTTGTATGTGTTTGTGTGTGTGTGTGTGTAAGGCATGGCACTACGGATGGGAAGATCCCAGGTTCAAACCCCACAACCCCCAAGTTGCCACTGTTGGGCCCCTGAGCGCGGCCCTTAACCCTCAACTGCTCAGATGTGTGATGAGATAAAAATGTAAGTCGCTCTGGATAAGAGTGTCTGCCAAATGATGTAATGTAGATGTAGTGAATGTGTTTATGTGTGTTTATTTGTGTGTGTGTGTGTGTGTGTGTTCTGTGCCATACACAGTATGAGGCTCAATTCACCCATTTTAAACTGTTCTTCGTTCAGGATTATTAACACTAATGAAAACTCAACACACACACACACACACAGACAGAGTAATAAAAACAGTGTAAAATGAAAGTACACACACACATACTGTTTCTAATTAATGATTAACCCACTACAGGGGTGTGTGTGAGAGACTGTTTCAGTGTGTGTGTGTGTGTGTGTGTGTGTGTGTGTGTGTGTGTGTCTCTCACTATAAGATAAGCCTGCAGCTCCTCACAGGACGCCGCTCCTCCGTTCGTCACACTCATGAACTTGGTGTACTGAGACAGACGGTTGTGGAGAAACAACACTCGCTTTATCGCTCCCTTCTGCTTCAGCCGGTCCAGAGTCAGGTCCACCTGGAACTCTACACACACACACACACACACACACACACACACACACACACACACACTCACAAATCTCATTTATTCTTTACACTTTGGCTCTTCACCCAGCACAATATAATAAGAGCTTCAAGTATAAAATGTGTGTGTGTGTGTGTGTGTGTGTGTGTGTGTGTGTGGTTTAGAGTCTGGTGGCTATTATATTTAGCCGGTCTCAGCATGACACAGTTTACTACATCCTCTCCCTCCTGCAGAGCAAATGTTTAAACCGCACGAAAATATATACGTACGTACATGTGTGTGTGTGTGTGTGTGTGTGTGTGTGTGTGTGTGTGTGTGTGCTTACTCAGAGTGGACGGTGCTCCTTTTCCGCTGGCCTTCAGGCAGTATTTCACCATGAAACTAACAACAGAAATTCATACATAAAACATTTAAATAAATATTCTACAAAATATTAAATAATAAACTTTTACCATCAGACAGTCTGAGTCTTGGAGCTCTGTATCTTTAACATTATTATTATTATTATTATTATTATTATTATTATCATCATTATTATTGTAACTATATTTTAAAATAATTTTATACATATACTGTATATACACATGAATGCTATTTTTTTTACACAAAGTATTAATTAAATGCAGTGATTATTGGAGCAGTGAGTGAGGGAGGGAGCAGTGAGGGAGTGAGTGAGGGAGTAGTAAGGGAGGGAGCAGTGAGTGAGGGAGGGAGCAGTGAGTGAGTGAGGGAGGGAGCAGTGAGGGAGTGAGTGAGGGAGTAGTGAGGGAGTGAGTGAGGGAGTAGTAAGTGAGGGAGTAGTGAGGGAGGGAGCAGTAAGTGAGGGAGGGAGCAGTGAGGGAGTGAGTGAGGGAGCAGTGAGGGAGTGAGTGAGGGAGCAGTGAGGGAGTGAGTGAGGGAGCAGTGAGGGAGTGAGTGAGGGAGTAGTGAGGGAGTGAGTGAGGGAGCAGTGAGTGAGGGAGCAGTGAGTGATGGAGGGAGCAGTGAGGGAGTGAGGGAGGGAGCAGTGAGTGAGGGAGCAGTGAGGGAGCAGTGAGGGAGCAGTGAGGGACTGAGGGAGGGGGTGAGGGAGTGAGGGAGGGGGTGAGGGAGTGAGGGAGGGGGTGAGTGAGGGAGTGAGTGAGTGAGGGAGGGAGGGAGTGAGTGAGGGAGGGAGTGAGGGAGGGAGCAGTGAGGGAGCAGTGAGGGAGGGAGGGAGCAGTGAGGGAGGGAGGGAGCAGTGAGGGAGTGAGTGAGGGAGTAGTGAGGAAGGGAGCAGTGAGGGAGGGAGGGAGCAGTGAGTGAGTGAGGGAGCAGTGAGGGAGGGAGCAGTGAGTGAGGGAGTGAGTGAGGGAGGGAGTGAGTGAGGGAGTGAGTAGTGAGGGAGGGAGGGAGTGAGTGAGTGAGTGAGGGAGTAGTGAGTGAGGGAGGGAGCAGTGAGGGAGTGAGGGAGGGAGCAGTGAGGGAGTGAGGGAGGGAGCAGTGAGGGAGTGAGGGAGGGAGCAGTGAGTGAGTGAGGGAGGGAGCAGTGAGTGAGTGAGGGAGGGAGCAGTGAGTGAGGGAGGGAGTGAGTAGTGAGGGAGGGAGTGAGTAGTGAGGGAGGGAGCAGTGAGGGAGTGAGGGAGGGAGTGAGTAGTGAGAGAGGGAGCAGTGAGGGAGTGAGTGAGGGAGTAGTGAGTGAGGGAGTAGTGAGGGAGGGAGCAGTGAGGGAGTGAGTGAGGGAGTAGTAAGGGAGGGAGCAGTGAGTGAGGGAGGGAGCAGTGAGGGAGTGAGTGAGGGAGTAGTGAGGGAAGGAGCAGTGAGTGAGGGAGGGAGCAGTGAGGGAGTGAGTGAGGGAGCAGTGAGGGAGTGAGTGAGGGAGCAGTGAGGGAGTGAGTGAGGGAGTAGTGAGGGAGTGAGTGAGGGAGCAGTGAGTGAGGGAGTAGTGAGGGAGTGAGTGAGGGAGCAGTGAGGGAGGGAGCAGTGAGTGATGGAGGGAGCAGTGAGGGAGTGAGGGAGGGAGCAGTGAGGGAGTGAGGGAGGGAGCAGTGAGGGAGTGAGTGAGTGAGGGAGGGGGTGAGTGAGTGAGGGAGCAGTGAGTGAGTGAGTGAGTGAGGGAGGGAGGGAGTGAGTGAGTGAGGGAGGGAGTGAGTGAGTGAGGGAGGGAGTGAGTGAGTGAGTGAGGGAGGGAGGGAGTGAGGGAGGGAGGGAGTGAGTGAGGGAGCAGTGAGGGAGCAGTGAGGGACTGAGGGAGGGGGTGAGGGAGGGGGTGAGGGAGGGGGTGAGGGAGTGAGGGAGTGAGGGAGGGAGGGAGTGAGTGAGGGAGGGAGTGAGGGAGGGAGCAGTGAGGGAGCAGTGAGGGAGGGAGGGAGCAGTGAGGGAGGGAGGGAGCAGTGAGGGAGTGAGTGAGGGAGTAGTGAGGAAGGGAGCAGTGAGGAAGGGAGGAAGCAGTGAGTGAGTGAGGGAGCAGTGAGTGAGGGAGTGAGTGAGGGAGTGAGTGAGGGAGGGAGTGAGTGAGGGAGTGAGTAGTGAGTGAGGGAGGGAGTGAGTGAGTGAGTGAGTGAGTGAGTGAGCAGTGAGAGAGTGAGGGAGCAGTGAGGGAGTGAGGGAGGGAGCAGTGAGTGAGGGAGGGAGCAGTGAGGGAGGGAGCAGTGAGGGAGTGAGTGAGGGAGGGAGCAGTGAGGGAGTGAGGAAGGGAGCAGTGAGGGAGGGAGGGAGCAGTGAGTGAGTGAGGGAGGGAGCAGTGAGTGAGGGAGTGAGGGAGGGAGTGAGTAGTGAGGGAGGGAGTGAGTAGTGAGGGAGGGAGCAGTGAGGGAGTGAGGGAGGGAGTGAGTAGTGAGAGAGGGAGCAGTGAGGGAGTGAGTGAGGGAGTAGTGAGTGAGGGAGTAGTGAGGGAGGGAGCAGTGAGGGAGTGAGTGAGGGAGTAGTGAGGGAGCAGTGAGGGAGGGAGGGAGCAGTGAGTGAGGGAGGGAGCAGTGAGTGAGGGAGTGAGTGAGGGAGTGAGTGAGGGAGTGAGTGAGAGAGTGAGTGAGGGAGTGAGTAGTGAGGGAGGGAGTAGTGAGGGAGGGAGCAGTGAGGGAGTGAGCAGTGAGGGAGTGAGTGAGGGAGTAGTGAGGGAGGGAGCAGTGAGGGAGTGAGTGAGGGAGTAGTGAGTGAGGGAGTGAGTGAGTGAGTGAGGGAGTGAGTGAGGGAGTAAGTGAGGGAGTGAGTAGTGAGGGAGAGAGCAGTGAGGGAGGGAGCAGTGAGGGAGTGAGTGAGGGAGTAGTGAGTGAGGGAGTAGTGAGTGAGGGAGCAGTGAGGGAGTGAGTGAGGGAGTGAGTAGTGAGGGAGGGAGCAGTGAGGGAGTGAGTGAGGGAGTAGTGAGGGAGGGAGCAGTGAGGGAGTGAGTGAGGGAGTAGTGAGGGAGTGAGTGAGGGAGTGAGTAGTGAGGGAGGGAGCAGTGAGGGAGTGAGTGAGGGAGTAGTGAGGGAGGGAGCAGTGAGGGAGTGAGTGAGGGAGTAGTGAGGGAGGGAGCAGTGAGGGAGTGAGTGAGGGAGTAGTGAGGGAGGGAGCAGTGAGTGAGTGAGTGAGGGAGTGAGTGAGGGAGTGAGTAGTGAGGGAGTGAGTGAGTGAGGGAGTGAGTGAGGGAGTGAGTAGTGAGGGAGTGAGTAGTGAGGGAGTGAGCAGTGAGGGAGTGAGTGAGGGAGTAGTGAGGGAGGGAGCAGTGAGGGAGTGAGTGAGGGAGTAGTGAGGGAGGGAGCAGTGAGGGAGTGAGTGAGGGAGTAGTGAGGGAGTGAGTGAGGGAGTGAGTAGTGAGGGAGGGAGCAGTGAGGGAGTGAGTGAGGGAGTAGTGAGGGAGGGAGCAGTGAGGGAGTGAGTGAGGGAGTAGTGAGGGAGGGAGCAGTGAGGGAGTGAGTGAGGGAGTAGTGAGGGAGGGAGCAGTGAGTGAGTGAGTGAGGGAGTGAGTGAGGGAGTGAGTGAGGGAGTGAGTGAGTGAGTAGTGAGGGAGTGAGTAGTGAGGGAGTGAGCAGTGAGGGAGTGAGTAAGGGAGTAGTGAGGGAGGGAGCAGTGAGGGAGTGAGTGAGGGAGTAGTGAGGGAGGGAGCAGTGAGGGAGTGTGGATGCACTTTAAAAAATTGAGGCTTTGAAACCGTATGATGTAATTGTCCGGTTTCAGAAAAACCAAATGTCTCTTTGTTGCTCTTGTTTGCACATTTGCACTTTATGTTGTCTGTAAAAAACCCTGTAGATATTCTTCCTTAGTTAGTGTCTGTTAATTTATGTTGTAATTTATGTTGTAATTTATGTTGTAAGTTATGTTGTAAGTTATGTTGTAAGTTATGTTGTAAGTTATGTTGTAAGTTATGTTAGGTCTCTCTGTCTTGTCTCCACTAACCAGGTAACGAGGCCTCTCAGTTAGCTAGTTTAGTTATTCTGTTAATGTATGTTGTAATTTTATGTTTAGATGTAGAATGTTGTATGTAGCACCTCGGTCCTGAAGGAACGTTGTTTCCTGTCATTGTGTTCTAACTGTAACTGGTTTTACCAACAAATAAAACTGAATTAAATAGTGAGTGAGTGAGACACTGACCAGGACACCATGGAGACGGGCGCGGTTCCAGGAAGGGGGCAGGTTTTATTCTCCAGACTGAGGATCTGTGGAGTTACATCCAGGGTGGAGTTTACACTGATCACCGGCCGAGCCCTGAGACACACACACACACACACACACACACACACAGATACATATATACATTGCTTCCTAGTGTGACAGAATCTCACCTAGCTTCTTTCTATATGCCTTTGTGTGTGTGTGTGTGTGTGAGAGAGGGTGTGTGTGTGTGTGTGTGAGGGTGTGTTCTTTTTAACATGAGCAATAACTTCTACAGCAAACTTCACTAATAGGCTGTAAAGTTAAAGGACACACTGAGGGTTAATGAAAAACATGTGTGTGTTGTGTGTGTGTTAAACACTGTTTAATACCTGTAAAGAATGGCTTTGTCAGCTCCAAACACACCCACCACCAGATCTGTATACAGACACACACACACACACACACAATAACAGCACATATTACACAGAAATGAATAAATTAATTGACATACATCAGGTGTGTGTGCGCTTGTGTGTGTGTGTTACCCGGGTAGCCGTTCTGGTCGATGTCCATGGCACCGTGCATGGCGTAACCGAAGCTGGGAGGCGGTGAGGTCGACGCCCACTTTCCCTCCAAGACCTGAGAGGGCTGAGGGTCGACCCCGCCCACTCCCCCGTTATACACGTACACCAGGCCCTGTCGAGAGGAACCACCGTATGGAGCAGACACCGCCACGTCTGGACCGGAGACACAGAGACACACACACACACACACACTCATCAACACACTGAGATTTAATCAGCCATTACAGATCCCCCCTGTGTGTGTGTGTGTGTGCGTGTGTGTGTGTGTCACCGTTGAAGCCGTCCCCGTCCAGGTCCCCCAGGCTGGTGATGGAGCTGCCGAAGCGAGAGTAGATCTCAGAGCCGGTGAGTTTGAGAGGAGGCTGGAAGGAGAAGCCGCCGCTCGACAGGTAGACGTACACCTGACCCACCTCACGCAGCTTCCCGTCTGAGCCACGCTCCATAAACAGAGGAGCTCCCACAAACAGGTCCACCTTCCTGTACACACACACACACACACACACACACATCTCTGTTACTACTGCTTGTTAACCAAGAAGGTATATTAGAAAATAATAAGTAATAAAAGACACAATTAAAAGAGGAGGAGGAAGAGGAGGAGGAGAAAGAGAGGAAGAGGAGGAGAAAGAGAGGAGGAGGAGGAGGAGGAAGAGGAGGAGAAAGAGAGGAGGAGGAGGAGGAAGAGGAGGTGGAGAAAGAGAGGAAGGGGAGGAGGAGGAAGAGGGAAGGGGGGAGGAGGTGAAAGAAAGGAAGAGGAGGTGGAGAAAGAGGGAAGAGGGGGAGGATGAAGTGATGGAGAAGGAGGAAAAAGAGAGGAAGAGGAGGAAGAGGGGGTGAAGTGGAGGAGGAGGAGGAGAAAGAAAGACAGGAAGAGGAAGAGGGGAGGGGGAGGAGTCTGACCCGTCATTGTTGATGTCTGTTGCAGCGACTGCGTTTCCAAAATACGCCGCCATCTGTAACATCAAGTCTGTTATCACTACAGATTTAGTCACACACACACACAGACACACACACACACATACACTCACACCCCTGTGTTTATCAGTATATACTGAACTGACTGCCTGTCACTCCACCTGTCACTTGTCTGTCTTACCTTGCCTGCCATCACCTGTCTGCCTGTCCACCTGTCTGTCACTCTATCTGTCTGTCACTCTATCTGTCTGTCTGCCTGTCTGTCTGTCTGATTTCTGTTTAACCCATCCCCCGTACCTGTGGTGTACACTCCCACACTCCTGACTCCGCCCTTCACCCCCCCCCCGACACCTGTCTGTCTGTTCCTCACCTGCAGGCCGGTGAAGTTCACTGCCGAGGCCATGGTCTTCCCGTTAAAGACGTTCACCTGTGGGACAGGAAGTAATGGGGCGTCAACAGGATGTCCATATAAGGACTGAGGGAGGATGTGAGGTCATTAGTAAACAGTGCACTCACGTAGCCCAGAGCCTTCTCTCCTCTCGGAACACCGGTGGCGTAATCTACAGAACACACGCAGTGAGAGTAAACATAAACAAAAACACAAACAGCAAAACAAAAAAATATAATTTGATCTAAATTATAAATATCTACAAATTGAAGCACAGTGACGTCCTTACCGTCCACACCGTCCTCATTAAAATCTCCTATTGCCACAGAGTAACCTACACACACACACACACACACACACACACACACACACACAGGTTACAAGTATAATTCCTGATTTTACACATTTCTTTTATTTCTTTCTCTCTTGCCTTAATGTTTTTTCTTTTCTTTTTAATATATATTTTTTATTAATTCCTCTATTTATTTTTTTAAACATAAATATAAAGTAATTAACAACAAATTAATTCTTTATTCTTTTCTCTTTAATTGCACTGTAAGTGGAGTTGATCTATTTCTTTCTTTCTCTCCTTTCTGTTTGTGTGTGAGTGAGTGTGTGTGAGTGTGTGTGTGTGTATGTGTGAGTGTGAGTGTGTATGTGTGTGTGTGTGTGTGTGTGTGTTACCGAGGTAGCTGTCGTCGTACTGTGCGCTGGCTGAGCCTGTGAGCATCTGTTTACTGTACTTGGTGGTTAATTCTTTACTGAGGTGACTGAGGACCTCGGAGATATCATCTGAGATCAACTGACCTGAGGAGAGAGTACACCTCCAACATTACACGCACACGCACTCACGCGCGCACTCTCACACACGCGCGCGCGCACTCTCACACACGCGCGCGCGCACTCTCACACACGCGCGCGCGCACTCTCACGCGCGCGCGCACTCTCACGCGCGCGCGCACTCTCACACGCGCGCGCACTCTCAGACACACACACACACTCACAGACACACACACACACTCACAGACACACACACACACTCACAGACACACACACACACAGTAACACAGTGAGACTGGAGTCACTCACCCTGCCAGTAAAAACTCCCTGGACCTCCAAGCACCACTCGTTTATTCTAACAGGGAAAGAAGAAGAGGAGGGGATGTGTTCAGGACAAAACACACACACACAGACACACAGACACAGACACACACACAATCTACTTTCTTCTGACCAATCAGGACCCATGGAGGAGAAACGTCTGAGGTGGAAACACAAGTCTCATTACTGTGAGGTGAAAATAAGATTTACAGGAAACGGACGAGCTCATCACCATGGCAACGCCAATCTCTCTCCCTTTGAGATCGTCTGATTTACACTGAAAAAAGAGACGCAGCGAGGACAGAAAACTAGTCCCTGCGTTTTCATGTTTTTGTTGTTTCACTTATTCCTTTTATCTCGTCACAGTTTTTTCTGTCCTTTTATTTGTATCTTTTCTTCATACATTCATTTTCAGCATATCTGTTTTTAATTCTTTGTTCAGCTCTGTTTATTTTCTCACACCTCCTTTTCTTTAATTATTATTTTTTATCATAACTTTTTACCTCATTATATTTTTCACTCCCTTACTTTCACGTTTTTATTCTTTCTTTCTTTCTTTCTTTCTTATACTCCAATAGGCTTAAATTTTAGGTTCCCTTTTGGATAATTTTTTCTACTGATTTTATTTATCATTCTTGTTTATTTTTTCTCGTGATCTTTATTATTTTCATGATTAGAGAGTTTTTGTTCTTTTCCTCTCTCTCTCGTTTTTTCTCCTCCTTTTCTCTCTCTCTCCTTTATTTGTTTGTTCCTCTTAGCGAGGCTCCTAATTGGTCAGATGCTGTAAGTCTCATTATGACCTGATTAGGAATTTAAATGTAAACTGGATTATTGTAACAGACGGTGTAACTGTAGACGTTTGTTATAAACACATTAATGTAGATGTTTATTATACCTTCACTATATCAGCACTGAAGCCGGCCTGGCAGAAGCCCTGTCCCTCAGGAGTGGCTGAACCTGCCTCACACACACACACACACACACACACACACACACACACACACACACAGACAGACAGACAGACACAGACACAGTATGAGGAATTCAGTCAGACAGAGACACTGCATGTGATGTGTGTGTAGTGTGTGGTGTGTGTATTGTGTAGTGTGTGTATGTAGTGTGTAATGTGTGTGTGTGTGTGTAGAGTGTGTGTGTAGTGTGTCTGTAGTGTATGTGGTGGTTGTAGTGTGTGTGTGTGTAATGTGTCTGAAGTAAGTGAAGTGTGTAGTGTGTGTGTAGCGTGTAGTGTGTAATGTCTGTAGTGTATGTAGTGTGTAGTGTGTGTGTAGTGTGTAATGTGTGTGTGTGTGTGTGTGTGTGTGTGTGTGTGTGTGTGTGTGTAGTGTGTGTAGTGTGTGTCTGTAGTTAGTGTGTACGTGTATTGTGTGGTGTGTGTGTTGTGTGTGTGTGTTGTGTGTGTGTAGTGTGGGTGTGTAGTGTGTGTGTAGTGTGGGTGTGTAGTGTGTGTGTAGTGTGGGTGTGTAGTGTATAATGTGTAGTGTGTGTGTATGTAGTGTGTAGTGTGTGTGTGTGTGTAGTGTGTGTAATGTGTGTCTGTAGTTAGTGTGTGTAGTGTGTACGTGTATTGTGTGGTGTGTGTGTTGTGTGTGTGTGTTGTGTGTGTGTAGTGTGGGTGTGTAGTGTGTGTGTAGTGTGGGTGTGTAGTGTATAATGTGTAGTGTGTGTGTATGTAGTGTGTAGTGTGTGTGTGTGTGTAGTGTGTGTAGCGTGTGTGTGTAGTGTGTGTAGCGTGTGTGTGTAGTGTGTGTAGCGTGTGTGTGTAGTGTGTGTAGCGTGTGTGTGTAGTGTGTGTAGCGTGTGTGTAGCGTGTGTGTAGCGTGTGTGTAGCGTGTGTGTAGCGTGTGTGTAGCGTGTGTGTAGCGTGTGTGTAGCGTGTGTGTAGCGTGTGTGAAGCGTGTGTGTAGCGTGTGTGAAGCGTGTGTGTAGCGTGTGTGAAGCGTGTGTGTAGCGTGTGTGAAGCGTGTGTGTAGCGTGTGTGAAGCGTGTGTGTAGCGTGTGTGTAGTGTGTGTAGCGTGTGTGTAGTGTGTGTGTAGTGTGTGTGTGGTGTGGTGTATAGTGTGTGTGGTGTGTGTGTAGTGTATGTGTAGTGTGTGTGTAGCGTGGTGTAGTGTGTGTGTGTGTGTGTGTGTGTGTAGTGTGTGTGTGTGTGTGTGTGTAGTGTGTGTGTGTGTGTGTAGTGTGTGTGTGTAGTGTGTGTGTGTAGTGTGTGTGTGTGTGTAGTGTGTGTGTGTGTGTGTGTATAGTGTGTGTGTGTGTGTGTATAGTGTGTGTGTGTGTAGTGTGTAGTGTGTGTGTAGTGTGTGTGTGTGTGTAGTGTGTGTGTGTATAGTATGTGTGTGTGTGTATAGTGTGTGTGTGTAGTGTGTGTATAGTGTGTAGTGTGTGTGTATAGTGTGTGTAGTGTGTGTGTATAGTGTGTGTGTGTGTGTGTAGTGTGTGTAGTGTGTGTGTGTAGCGTGTGTGTGTGTAGTGTGTGTGTGTGTGTGTAGTGTGTGTGTGTGTGTAGTGTGTGTGTGTGTGTAGTGTGTGTGTGTGTGTGTAGTGTGTGTGTGTAGTGTGTGTAGTGTGTGTGTGTGTGTGTAGTGTGTGTGTGTAGTGTGTGTAGTGTGTGTGTATATGTGTGTGTGTGTGTGTGTAGTGTGTGTAGAGTGTGTAGTGTGTGTTGTGTGTGTGTAGTGTGTGTGTATAGTGTGTGTGTGTGTGTAGTGTGTGTGTAGAGTGTGTAGTGTGTGTGTGTAGTGTGTGTGTAGTGTGTGTGTGTGTGTAGTGTGTGTAGTGTGTGTGTGTGTGTGTGTGTGTATAGTGTGTATAGTGTGTGTTTAGTGTGTAGTGTGTGTAGTGTGTGTGTGTAGTGTGTGTGTGTGTGTAGTGTGTGTTACCAGAGCGACAGGGAGAATATTCCACCACAGTGGAGCCTTTCTTCAGGTAACACGTCCCGACAGGTTCACGTTCCT
>NC_071104.1:41222500-41237500 GCF_024256425.1 Clarias gariepinus
AAGCAGACAGAGAGAGAGACAGAGAGAGAGACAGAGAGAGAGACAGAGAGAGAGACAGAGAGAGAGACAGAGAGAGAGAGGGAGCGAGAGGGGGGAGACAGGAAGAGAGAGAGAGACACGGAGAGATAGAGACAGAGAGAGACAGAGAGAGAGACAGAGAGACACAGACAGAGACAGAGAGAGACAGAGACAGAGAGAGACGCTCAGAGACACTCAGGCCTTCAGGGCATTCACAAAGATACAGGTAGTTTGTGAAACAAATTAGAGTGAGTTTAACTTTTAAAACGACATTTTTGGTTAAAAGTGAGGGTTAAAAAAAGAGACTAATAATATAAAATTTATTTTCCTTATAATTAACAACAAATAAATCGATGAGAACCAACGAATAGTTTTAATCTTGCTCATGTACAGATAAAATAAACATTTATAAAAACACTTAAGTGTTTATACTCTTCATAAGTAAACATAAATAACATTAATAATACACATTTCTGATACAAACAGTATATAATGTAATCCTGACATGTTATTCTGTATATTATCTATAAAATTACAAAAAAAACACTGGACGAGTCCAACACATTTAATAATAAACATGATGAGACACCGGGAACTCAAACACAGATTTAATGTTTTTAATGCTGCTGCTGCCACACACACACACACACACACACACGGATCAGACACAAGTGTAATTATTATTAATAATGAATCATTATATTATTAATAATAATTGTTACTGATCAGACACCAATGTGGAAATGTTTATGGGGTGCGTTCAAGTCAAACCGGGACTCGGGCGAGCGAAGGTGCTAAAGTGATACAAGACTTCAGGCACAGTCTGGTGGTGAGACACTCAGGGACCAGTACACACACACACACACACACACACACACACAGGAACTCGGCCCTGAGACACACGGAGTTCCTGAGAGGCCGGTCAGACAGTCTGGTCAGGGTTCTCAGTGTGTGTGTGTGTGTGTGTGTTATATAGAGAGGGAGTAAAGTCCCGGTTTGACTTGAACAGGTATATATCCCGTGTTATTATCTGATACAGAGGGAGGTGCTACTCACTGTTTGTCTGTGGCACTGTAGAAGTCCACTGAGAAGCCGAAGTAACTCCCCCGGGGTCCAGAGAACACAGAGGGGTCCTGAGTGTCCAGGTTAAAGGGACAGACAGGACAGAGACAGAGACAGAGCACGGACACGGACAGAACCAGGGGCTGTCCCATCATCATCACTGTCTCTCAGTAAGTAAATGTCTTCAGTAAACACACACACACACACACACACACACTCACAGGGTTCTCCTCAGTCCTCGGTGCTCTCGCGCGCTCCTCTCCTCCCCTGTGGTGACATTAACACGTTATAATTCTTCACACGTCTCAGTAAACACGACCTGCCGCCGTCCCGCTCTCACACACACACACACACACTGAGGGACCCGGGTGAGGCTCACACACACACACACACACACACACACTCACAGGCGGAGAGAGACTGGGGGAGGAAGCTGGAACTGACGCCCATACCGGAAGTGTCGTCATCACCCAAACAGCCGCACAACCCGGAAGTGAGTCCGCGCGCTGGGTGGGAGGAGCGCGCGCGCGCTGCTGCGTCTCACTTCACTGACTCCAATAAAACACCCAGAACACACACTCCACACACACCACTAGGTTTACTGTTCGAGTTTATTTATTCATAAATAAACACACTGCGGCATACAGAGGAACTATATATATATATATAAATAAATATATAAAATACATAAAATAAACATATATATCACAGGCTGTGACACCCAGGGGGGCCAAAACTTTAGTTAAAACTCTATTTAAAATAAATAGACCCTGGACTTGATTTCATTGGGTTTGTGTTCTGAATTTTACAGTTTTAATTAGTTTTTTTCTTTAAAGATAATCATTATATAATATTTATAACTGATGAGAGATTAAAGATGACGTCATCAACAGTCTGGAGACTCGTCTGTCCAAAGATCAAAAACAACCACATCTTATAATTAGTTCATAAAATGATTTGTTTTATAAATACAGTACTCTAATATTTATGATGTGAAATATTTAATCATATTATAAATATATATATACAGTGGTGTGAAAAACTATTTGCCCCCTTCCTGATTTCTTATTCTTTTGCATGTTTGTCACACAAAATGTTTCTGATCATCAAACACACTTAACTATTAGTCAAAGATAACACAAGTAAACACAAAATGCAGTTTTTAAATGATGGTTTTTATTATTTAGGGAGAAAAAAAATCCAAACCTACATGGCCCTGTGTGAAAAAGTAATTGCCCCCTGAACCTAATAACTGGTTGGGCCACCCTTAGCAGCAATAACTGCAATCAAGTGTTTGCGATAACTTGCAACCAGTCTTTTACAGCGCTCTGGAGGAATTTTGGCCCACTCATCTTTGCAGAATTGTTGTAATTCAGCTTTATTTGAGGGTTTTCTAGCATGAACCGCCTTTTTAAGGTCATGCCACAACATCTCAATAGGATTCAGGTCAGGACTTTGACTGGGCCACTCCAAAGTCTTCATTTTGTTTTCCTTCAGCCATTCAGAGGTGGATTTGCTGGTGTGTTTTGGGTCATTGTCCTGCTGCAGCACTCAAGATCGCTTCAGCTTGAGTTGACGAACAGATGGCCGGACATTCTCCTTCAGGATTTTTTGGTAGACAGTAGAATTCATGGTTCCATCCATCACAGCAAGCCTTCCAGGTCCTCAAGCAGCAAAACAACCCCAGACCATCACACTACCACCACCATAGTTTACTGTTGGTATGATGTTCTTTTTCTGAAATGCTGTGTCTCGCTTTTACGCCAGATGTAACAGGACACGCACCTTCCAAAAAGTTCAACTTTTGTCTCGTCGGTCCACAAGGTATTTTCCCAAAAGTCTTGGCAATCATTGAAATGTTTTTTAGCAAATTGAGACGAGCCTTAATGTTCTTTTTGCTTAAAAGTGGTTTGCGCCTTGGAAATCTGCCATGCAGGCCGTTTTTGCCCAGTCTCTTTCTTATGGTGGAGTCGTGAACACTGACCTTAATTGAGGTAAGTGAGGCCTGCAATTCTTTAGTTGTTGTCCTGGGGTCTTTTGTGGCCTCTCGGATGAGTTGTCTCTGCGCTCTTGGGGTAATTTTGGTCGGCCGGCCACTCCTGGGAAGGTTCACCACTGTTCCATGTTTTTGCCATTTGTGGATGATGGCTCTCACTGTGGTTCACTGGAGTCCCAAAGCTTTAGAAATGGCTTTATAACCTTTACCAGACTGATAGATCTCAATTACTTTTGTTCTCATTTGTTCCTGATTTTTTTTGGATCTTGGCATGATGTCTAGCTTTTGAGGTGCTTTTGGTCTACTTCTTTGTGTCAGGTAGCTCCTATTTAAGTAATTTCTTGATTGAAACAGGTGTGGCAGTAATCAGGCCTGGGGGTGACTACAGAAATTGAACTCAGGTCTGATAAACCACAGTTAAGTTATTTTTTAACAAGGGGGGCAATCACTTTTTCACACAGGGCCATGTAGGTTTGGAGTTTTTTTTCTCCCTTAATAACGTAAAACTTCATTTAAAAACTGCATTTTGTGTTCAATTATGTTATCTTTGACTAATAGTTAACGGTTTTTGATGAGCAGAAACATTAAAGTGTGACAAACATGCAAAAGAATAAGAAATCAGGAAGGGGGCAAATAGTTTTTCACACCACTGTATATATATATATACACACACACATTTGGCTCAGTCATGTGTGTACAGTTCGTTCAAATGAACTAAAATTCATTCATCATGTTGCCTATTGTGTGTTTAATAAAGCAAACGTCACTCTACACCCCAGTCCTGAGCTCTAGATCTGTTTATTTAAACAATCAGCCAAACTCATCATGTGTCAAATCCCCTGAGTGTCTTTGTCCATGTGTCTCTCCTGACTTGGGTGAATGTTGCTCTATAATCCCACTAGACTTCCTGCTCAGGTCTTTTTAATAACACATGGCTTTAAGCTTCTCTTCCTCTATACATTCTTCATCCTTCATTCATGGACTGAGAGATGAACAGGACCGTAGTGTAGAGTGTGTGGAACACAGCAGCATTACAATGAGTCTGTTGTCTTAGTGGAGGGTGTGTGTGATGGACAGAAAGTGATAAACACACTCTGAGCAGAGCGAGAGAGTTTCCGGGTCAGTGTGTGTGTGTGTGTGTGTGTGTTAATGAGGGCGTCTGAGCCGAGTGTTGATCCTGCTCTGGCACAGACTGTCTGACATCATGACTAACGCAGCTGCGAGATCAGACTGTGGTCTTATTTGGACAAAGCCTGTGTGTGAGTCAGGATTTAGAAGGTAGGGATACAGCACTGAGACTGGTGCAGACACGCACACACACACACATTTCCAAACTTATTTCCTCCTTCTCTGGCCCTCTGTACTCTCAAAACACAGCAGTTCATCCCAAACAACATGTAATAGTGCACTTTATAGGGTGTAGGGAACATCACGTCGTCTAGATACTGCAGGAAGCTGAAGGTCCGGTGTTCAGGAGCCGTCATTTCATACACACTCACTCACTAATAGCCTATCTACTACTATCTAATAGTCACTAATAGCCTATCTACTTATACTAAACCCCTCCCCCCCCTTTGTGTTTTTCCTCGTCTGAGTTGGCACGTGGGTCACTAATCACTGTGAGGGGAAAATCCACAGATCCCTGGCATTCTGGGAAAACATGGCATGAGTCAGAGGTGAGGCGTTTCAGAGAGACAGAGAGCACACTGGTACGGGTCAGAGATGGATTTGATATTATTATAGATTATATACACAGGTCCCCCTAGTGGTAAGTGTGTGCACATGCTCCAAATCTCACGTGAGCACTGGGAGTGTAAAGGCCGGTCCCAGTCTGGAGATTATCTCTGACTGGTATTTCAGGAGGTTTAGTAAAAACACGCAACAACCCAGAAACAACAACCGAGCTCCAAAACACACACACTTGTACACACAGCAGGTGTGTGTAGACTCAGGCAGGTGCAATAAAGTTACCCGATTGCAAAACCGGGAAAAAAAATATATGCAGTAATAGTAATTTTAATGTTTTTAAAAATAGAAAATCTTCTTATATTTTAATTCATATGATGCAAATCAAGAACCCTGTATGTTCTGTAATCTGACGAGGCTTCACTCGATGTTTATATAATCTCTGGGTTCAGTCAGACTACATGTTGTGCTCCAGGCGTGTTCACATCACCACACAGGACTGTGCAGAGGAGGTCACTAAACACACCACAGGTCAGAGCTTCTGCTGTTTCCTGTAGTGTTTAATGTTTCCAGTCAAGCTGGTTTACATCATGTAGATTACAATCTGAATGATTCAGTCAGTGTGAAACAGTTCCTACAAACATTCTCACGAGCCTTGTAGCAGAACTTTGTGGTTTCTGTACACGGTCATGGTACTGGAGTCCCACATCACAACTTAACATTCGATGTTCAGTGATCAGCCGTCCACTCGTCGAATGTTCACGGGACCGACTGCAGCGAGGCTCAGAGACACCTTGACCGGGATGGACATTCACAGACGTACGGCCTTCTTTAAAACGTAAACGTTTTACTGCGGCTGAGAGTCTCATCACCATACTGTGACTGAAAACGTCTTCTGCAAACGTCCATCACTCTCATGTCTTCACTCAGGGAGTTTTTGGACAAGCTGATCATTCTGATTCACATTTTATACACACTTCCATCATTTCCTTTTGAATCAGACTACACGGGCCAGACTTCACTGCACCAGTGACCGGGTCGCCAGTTCTCCTTTAGAGCACGTCCAGGTGGTCCTGCAGACCGCAAACATCCCACAAGAGCTGCAGTTTGGTTGGAGTTTCTCTGATCAAGTCCTCTGTATGTCACAGTCTGGCCCTTCTCACAGTCACAACACCTCAACATTGATGATCGGGCCCAAGCACCTGCACCATCACTACCTGGGCGCACCAGAAAGACATTGAGCAGCAGTCGGAACGTGCCCTAATGATGGGTGGGAATTGGATACAAATAAATTAGGGAGAAAATTCAGGGAAAATCCCTAAAAAATAATTAAAACAAACAAAATGACATCACTCACGAAGTTTTTATCCACACAAGTTTAAGGCATCATGATGGCTGAATCGTTAGAGATATGAAAAATCCCTTTGACTATTTTGCATCCTCAATGTTTTGAAATCACCTTAGCCCTAGAAGTGCCTCCAAAAAACCTGGAAAAAATCCTTAGGAAAAACAGGTGGGCAGTATGACATCATAGGGGTGATGTGATAATGATAGGGTCTTAAATAAAATGCCGCCTGGATGTGGGTGGGATATTTAAAGCAGTAAGTGAACAGTTTGCCCCTGATGTGTGGAAGCAAAAAAAAAAAGTCACAACCGGTGAACCGACGACAAGGTCACGGGTGGCCAGGGGTCAGGGACGCACATGGGGAGTGAAGCCTGGCCCGTGGGCGTCACTATTTTAGTTGCAGTGAGGACTTGCTCAGTAGTAGGTGGGCGGGTCATGAAGTGCCGGCAGATCGGTGGAAATGGAGGAGATTTCCGTGCGGATCGTCAGACCGCCGTCTTGCTCGTTCCTATACGATGAATCACTAACAAATTTACTCCAGCTGACGATGTGAAAGACCAGAGGAATTACTGCTGAAGTCTGTGGTTCGATGGTGGTACTCAATCCGATAGTGTCCGAGCCAAAAAACACATCACCCCACCCAGCGAGATCTGTTTCATTTACCTGTATGTAGTGTTTATCACCAAGTGTACACAAGATCCCATCCCCTGACACAAACTGGAGCGGAGAGCCAATGTGTGTGTGTGTGTGTGTGTGTAACACACAGACAGGTAATACAGTGTGTATGAGGACCGTGAGGTACTGAGGTGGATTTTGGGGACCTTATTTCACTCGACTTTAAAGAAGTCTTGACACAGACGCAAACACAAATACTACGCTTATAAGGATTTAACTGGCCACTTAATTAGGTACACAAGACCAGGAGCTCTCACACCCCTCAGTCTCGGGCATGGCTCCCAGTATACTTGACCAATTCGGCTTGACATACTGCCACCTGCTGTATCGGAGTGTGTCGACACACAGGTTCTGCTCCATGTCGACGCTGCAAATATCCCAACACCACACATGCACGCGAGCCTTTATATCTGTCTGTGATAAGCTTTATTTACAATTTCACCTTGGTCAGAAGGAGGATAAAACACACTCACACACACTTGCACACACTCACCTGTACACCCCTCAGATCACACATTCAGCAGGTGAAACCTTTATTTTGTCAGAAATCAAACAGCCGATTCACACACCGGGGACGGAGCTCAGGTTAATCTCGATCGTGCGACTCCTCATAGCATCCGGCATTAGCTAGCTAGTTAGCATGCTAACATTAGCACAGTTTGCAGGATGTTAGCTCAGCACTGCATGAACTTCATCTTCACAATAGTTGGTGAGCTTGGTGGCAAACCCGGCTAGTTAGCTAGCTAAATAAGCAGATGGCTAACACTTTTATGATGCAAACAGAAGTTAGCCAGCTAATCCACCGTTAAGACAGAGATGTATCCTGCTAGTTCGATGGCTGTTAACGAGCTGCTAGAGGTTACTGGTTAACTGGCTAACATTAGCACACTAGCCTAGCTGCTACCTTAATGTCAATGGAAAATGTGGCAATGTCACATGACCAGGCAGGCTGACGTGATTGGCTGAGCAGAGTTAACCGAGGCTCCGCCCCTGCCGAGTTCCACAGCAGTAGGCTGCCAGTGTGGTCGAAGGTATCATGATTCTGTTAACTGTTTGAACAAACATGGCTGAGAGAATCCAGTTCGTGTTTTAACAATGTAGCGAACGTTTCTGTTTGCTTTGATAAGGAAGAAAAAAAACAAAAAAACAAAAACAAAACCCAGAGGATTTGAAATCGTTTACGGCCGAATGGAGGCAGTTTGGACCAAATAATGTAGGCGCGGAGTCACGTCTTCTCACATGTCCTCAGAGTCGTCTCCTCTACGGCTCAACTGATCATGGAAGGAAAGGAGGAAAAAAAAAAAAAAAAAAAAAAAAACAGTTCACGTCTGCAAGTGTTACTCGTCCAGGTCAAGTGTGTTAAGCTCCTCCTCCAGTTCGTCCAGATCCTCCCCTGTGAACAGATTCTCATCAACAGGCACCGCCTCCGACTCATCACCGTTGGCCCCGCCTCCGTCACTGTCGCTGCTGGCTCCGCCCTCCTCCAGCATGTGGTCGTCACCGTTCTCGATACCGCCCGAAGCTTCACTCAGTTTGTGCTCTATACACACACACACACACACACACACACACACACACAGTTTTAACAGTGTTTAAAATCAAGTGATCATGTTTAGTGTTCAAGACTCTCTCACTCCATCTATCCATTTCTTAAGGAGCAAGATGATGTCACCGTGGCAACACCACGTCTCACCGTCTGTCTCTCTGCTCGACTGGACCCGGGAGGAGAACCGGTCCGCCGCTGCCACCGTTATCCCCGTGTCGTCCACCTCTTTAAGGACGAACCGGGCGATGTCGATGTCCTGGCATGGCTCCTCCTCATCCTCCTCATCCTCCTGCTCACACACACACACACACACACACACAGTAGGACATGAGATAACACACCATGACCACATCTCCAGTATGCTGTAATGAAGTGATGACGTAAAGAAGGCGGCGGTCACCTCCTCCATGAACTCGTTGTCTAGTTTGGCGTATCTGGTATCGTCTGCTTCCTCGTCGTCATCGTCCACCAGCTCGGGTCTGAACTCAAACACTTCTCTCCCGCTCACCTGTACAGTAACATCAAAGAAAAGGCATGATGTTCCTCATCATCATCATCACACGAGAGCTTAAAATAAACCCGGACTGAAACAACACGGCTGTATGAACAGTTACAGCGTTAAACGTGATGTCTCGGAGGTTTCCATGGTAACCTGTGTAACCATCACCGAGGTACACGCTAGACATGAAATTTCACTCGGGTCCATGAGACCGCTCAGGTTTAATTCAGAAACACAGACGGTCCTTATACAGCTTCATAAACAAGATCACACGAGACTAGAGCTGTACTGTACTGCACCCTGCTGGTCAAGTCACGTCACTGCAGGATGTTTTACAAGTCGGGAGCAAAAGTAATGACATGTGGTGTATTCCAAGCAGTGTGTGTGTGTGTAACTGAAGGTGAACCCACCCCGAGAGCCTTTCCTGCTTTAAAGTCGGCCTTCTTCCTCTCCATGTCCTGCTGAGCTTTAGCGATCTTCTCCTGCCTCTTCATCTTCTTCCAGGCCAGGAACGTCTCCAGAGTGATACGCGTCACGTTCACGCCCAGAGCTGCGCGCTAACACACGCACACACACGTCTTAATTTTCTATAAACACTTTATTACACATTATTTGTTAAAACATGCATATTAAAGTCATTATTTGTTTACACAGCATTGCAATTATGTTATTTTTTTTTTATTTTGTCTTTAATAATTCATAAAAAAGCTAACATTATAAAACATTTATAGGGTTAAACTTTATTCACGTTGTTTACTTCAACATGTAAAACTTCCTGTTTACTCCTAAACCTTTAAACACTGTTTACTTCACTGTGTTAAACGTGTGTGAACACGCTGGTTGTGTTTATAAGAACTGTGATCTGTGTGTGTGTGTGTGTGTGTGTGTGTGTGTGTGATTAAAGTACTCTGTGAGAGTCCCGACCTCGTTCTCGATGAGTTCCTCCAGTGAGATCTCCTCCTCCTCGCTCTCCTCCTTCTTCTTGTCTTTCTTCAGGACGAAGCCCACGGGCAGGGCGTGGCGGTACATACAGCTGTCTCCTCCCGCAGGACACACCCAGAACCACCCGTACTTATTGTTCTCTATAGCCTCCAGGAAGTACTTACACACCTGTACACACACACAATCTTCTTAAAATCATTACAAAACAGCAACTTCCAACCTGCCCCCCCCCCCCTCCCAGAGGAGAACCCAGAGGAGAACGTACGATCTGAGTCTTGGCCTTCTTCTTCTCTGCCTCTCCGTGCTTTTTGTTCACGACTTCCTCCAGCTTCTTCTCGTCCCAGTTCTCCATCGTGTCTGTATTTCACAAGGAAAAAACACTATTACACTGAACACACACACACACACACACACACACAATAGACTGAAGACTGAGACTTACCTTTCTCCAGCTCATCCTCTCGCACGTCCACGTACACACTGCGCTTCTCACACTTCCTGTCCAGACTGAGGTCATGGGAGAACTTACACTTATCCCCTTTAGTGCACTGGCCTTGTTTAAAGAACGCACACAGAACCGACTTCGGATCCACACCTGGAGAACCACACACACAAACACAAACACACGGGGAGGAGAGAGAGTACAGACACACACAGAAAGTCAGCACCAGAGGTAACAGCTAACCCTCTCACATAACCCCACCGTCAGTGTAACACCTCACACATTAACAAGTACCACTGAGTCCAAAATGGCTGTAATCAATAAAAAATAAATAAATAAATAATGCGCACACACACACACACACACACACACACACAGCGGTTGGACAATGATAATGAAACACTGGCCAATCTAATGTTGGAGATTTGGGGGCTAAAACATAAAACCACGGCTGGCCCAGTCACTGCAGAATTAAATGTGAACCTCAACCCTCCTGTGAGAAAACAAACATGTATTGTCCTCTGATGAGTCCACCTTCAACAGCAGTCTGAGGTGAGAATAAATGAGCTTAAAGTGCAGTATGAGTGACCCACACAGGTCCTCTCTCACTCACTCACCGCCCAGCATTTTATGAATATAAAATGCAATATGAGATTTATATTTATTTAACAAGGTAAATAAGGTGATAATTTGTAATCTCGGTTCAACAGAAAAAAAGCACTTTAGTTTCCCTTTAAATGGTTAATGTTGAAATTAATTTATGTTCTGTGCAAATTTAGAGATGAAGGCATTTTGCACAGTTTCCTTCATCATATTTTTGTCAGACATTGTTACTAGTTTAATTAAATTATTTTGTACCAAAGCAACATAAAGGACAGAACAGCATTAAAATAAGATCCAATTTGTGAAGGATGTAAATTTATGTTTGTTTATACATACAAAAAAAACATGTTTATCCATATGAGAACATAGTATATTTTGTTCAATAAAAAATTTAATCTACACCTAAAGCATCAGTGCCTGTTTTGGGTTGTCCGGACCTTAGCTGATGAGGAGTGTTCATTTACCGGACCTCAAGACCCCTGCTCTACACCATACTAATGAATTACTGTGGTGTAAAACCAGCCGTTTCAGTTTCATTGTCCAAAATCTGTATTTTTAGCACAACATAAACAAGATAATAAACTGAATTTTAACCGACTATTCAAACATGACTTCATTTACAAACGTTAAAATAAAATGGGTGACATGGGCAAAGAGACAGCACAGATTCATAAGGTCACATGTTTTATGGTTGTTTTTGTGACCAATAATAATAACATCTGCATTTTTAGTTCAATATTTTTGTGACATCATTCCTGCAGCAGTACAATTTACACATTTTAACAATAATGATATCTTTGTTTATACATGACACACCAGAAAACCCAAACACACAGTGATGTCTAAAGCCTTCTCACACACCAGCAGAACTTCTGTATAAGCGGGTGTTTATTTGTTTTAATCACTCCAGTGCCGTGTTGCTACTCAGATCCTTGCTGCTTTAGTTTTAAGGGTTAACCTTCCGGTGTGTATTTTTTTTTTTTTTTTTTTAAGTACAGCCCACTCACTGTTTCTCTGCAGACTGACCTCAGTACGACTGTCACTACAGCCTCCCCACACACACCTGTACAGATTTATTCTACTGGGAAAAGGAACTGTCTGCTACAGATGTTTTAGAAGGGTGCACAGACATACTTGTGTGTCTCGCTTGGGTATACTGTGTGTGTGAGAAACACTGCACTGCACCTCCTGTGATGTGACTACTGCACACACACACACACACACACACACACGCATCATGATGTCAGTGCTGAAACAATGTATCATACATCCCTACTATACACTATAGTACAGCCCTCTGTCTCCACCCCTCCAACCACATCTGTCTGTCTGTCACAGGCCCCGCCCCCCTCACCTTTGCTGACTTTCTGTGCTCCCACTACAGGTCTGAAGAGTTCATTCAGCTCAGCAATGTCCTTCTTCTTGTCTCCTTTCTTGGTCTTATCAGCATCAGCAGTAGCCACCTGTATCGCAGAGCACTGGTCACTCGCTCGCTCACTCTCGCTAGTGCGCACGCACGCACTCTCGCACGCACGCACTCTCGCACGCACGCACTCTCGCACGCACGCACTCTCGCACGCACGCACTCTCGCACGCACGCACTCTCGCACTCACTCACTCTCGCTCGCACGCACGCACGCACGCACGCACGCACGCACGCACGCACTCTCGCACGCACTCTCGCACTCTCGCACGCACTCTCGCACTCTCGCACGCACTCTCGCACTCACGCTCGCACGCACGCACTCACGCTCGCACTCTCGCACGCACGCACTCTCGCACGCACGCACTCTCGCACGCACGCACTCACTCTCGCACGCACGCACTCACTCTCGCACGCACGCACTCACTCTCGCACGCACGCACTCACTCTCGCACGCACGCACTCACTCTCGCACGCACGCACTCACTCTCGCACGCACGCACTCACTCTCGCACGCACTCACTCTCGCACGCACGCACTCACTCTCGCACGCACGCACTCACTCTCGCACGCACGCACTCACTCTCGCACGCACGCACTCACTCTCGCACGCACGCACTCACTCTCGCACGCACGCACTCACTCTCGCACGCACGCACTCACTCTCGCACGCACGCACTCACTCTCGCACGCACTCACTCACTCTCGCACGCACTCACTCACTCTCGCACGCACGCACTCACTCTCGCACGCACTCACTCACTCTCGCACGCACTCACTCACTCTCGCACGCACTCACTCACTCTCGCACGCACTCACTCACTCTCGCACGCACTCACTCACTCTCGCACGCACTCACTCACTCTCGCACGCACTCACTCACTCACTCTCGCACGCACTCACTCTCGCACGCACTCACTCTCGCACGCACTCACTCTCGCACGCACTCACTCTCGCACGCACTCACTCACTCTCGCACGCACGCACGCACTCACTCACTCACTCTCGCACGCACGCACTCACTCTCACACGCACGCTCACTCACTCACTCTCACACGCACGCTCACTCACTCTCACACGCACGCACTCACTCACTCACTCACTCTCACACGCACGCACTCACTCACTCACTCTCACACGCACGCACTCACTCACTCTCACACGCACGCACGCACTCACTCTCACGCACTCACTCACTCTCACACGCACTCACTCACTCTCCCCTGTACTCACCTGCCGAGCGTTCTGTTGTCCATATTTCACCTGATGTGTTACGGCTTTGATGAACTTCTGCTGTTTGGCTCCTTTTTTGTTCTTCAGACCAAAAGTCTTATCCTAACACACACACACACACACACACACACACACACAGTGGTGAAACATGTTTAAATGCCACTCCTCTCCCTCTGATCTCTCGGGTTTACTGCGATTTGATATCTTACTTAATCTCATTAATAAAACTTTACATTCCTCACGCATGCGCAGTTTATAGATCAGTGAGACGTGGTTGGAGCTCGTGCACGTTAGCTAGCACACTGCTAGGCTAATTAACGCTAGCTAACCGTTAGCAAATCCTTCTCCTCTTTAACACACACGGGTAAAATTAAACACTCAGATCAACCCTGGACTACAGACTCATTTGGGAAAGATTTTAATTCAGAATGATCCCCCCCCCCACACACACACACACACACACCGCTAGCTGTCATTAGCTAACCGGCTACACTGACGTGTTCGGCGGCTGGCGAGTTAATACTTGGAGTTACGTTTGCCACCCGTTTCTGGATAACGCCCGCCTTCTGTGCTGTGATTGGCTAATAATCGAGTCTCGAGCCGCGCGCCGTTTTGAAAGCATTTCACAGACCAATGAGCGCGTGGGACGGAACATGACTGACCAATCCCGGCGCGTTGTGACCGAATACAGGTGGGATCAGTATAGCGAGTGGAAAGGAAACGAGCTAGCACTAGGCCGAGAGTTCAGCATGGCTGCTGCGCCTCAGCCTGACTTATCGTCCTAATAAACTCCTTCCTCACCTCAATAATCTTCTCCTTCTTCTTCTCCTGAGTCTTCTTATTGCCCGCGGGCGGAGCGGGTTTCTTGGGCGGCATGTCAGCGGCGGTGTGTCGGGACTAAACCCCTCAGCTCAGCGGCGCTAAACCTCAGCCTGCGCTCGGCGTCCCCCAGCAGTGACGTCACCCGGCGTTATGACGTGCTGCATTATGGGTAATTACAGCACCGCGTCTCCTGCACGCGCATGGCGAGGGAGATGGATGACGTTTCAGATAAAGTTGAACTTATGACGTCATCTTACTTAAGCACTGAGCAATAATACCTTACATACAGTGTTATTACATCACACACACACACACTGTGTGATGTAATATTAATTACATCACAGTGACTTGCAAAAGTATTTATCCCCCTTGAACTTTTCCACATTTTACTAAAATAAACGTGAAAGTATTTATTGAGGTTTAATGTAATAAACAAACAAACACAAAGTGTCACATCATTGTGAAGTAAATTTTTATTATTTTATATATAAAAAGAGGAGTTTAGAATATGTTATAAATGGGCAGTACGAGGGTAAATAGAGGGGGCGGAGGGGGGGGGTGAGTTTAGATAGGGGTCACATGGGGTCATATCATAAGCCCAGGGTTGTATCTCTCAGGAGGTGGAAAAAGAAGAGAACGGTTCAGAGGGCGGAGCCTGAGCACTGAAGCTATCGGAGCCGTGCTGATATTCAGTACAACAGCACAACC
>NC_071104.1:41242500-41260000 GCF_024256425.1 Clarias gariepinus
TCACACCAAGTTCCATTGGGAAGTCCACTCCATGCTCCTCTGGACTGTCTGCTGATCTAGAGCATGAAGAATGGAGAAGGGATATTTCTGAGAACCTCCTGGGTCCGTGTCTCCAAGTCCTCCTGTGTGTGAGACTTTGTCCTGGTCACCTCCTCCTTTGTGTAGTAACACAGGAAATAATCTGGACTCTTTGGAGCTCGTTCTCGAGGTCTGCGTCGTTCTGGGAGATGCTGCTCTAACCACACACACACACACACACACACACACACACACACACACACACACACACATACACACACACACACACACAACAGGGTGGCGCTCCAGTTATACTACAGGTTCTATAATCATTAAATATTGCCCAGTCCATTCCCTGTATTAAAGGTCCATATTTGAGTGAGCCGAGATCTCAGAGCTCCTCCCTCTGAGTGTGTGTGTGTGTGTGTGTGTGTTAATGCCCTAGCTGTGATACCCCTCAGGTAATGCATTTCTTCCACTTCTCTTGTAAATGCCCCACTTCATTGTCTATGTAAATGAGCTACTGCTAAGTCACGCCCCCTTTTGAGAATAGCAGAGTTGTGCAACAAGCCGGGGGAGGGGCTAATCTTATATGAGGTCACATGACATGAGGGAGAAATTTAATCAGCTCGTATAAACCCCGACCCAAACAAACATGGAAAAAGAGCAAAAAGCATGAAATGTTGTTTTTTCCACTCATGGTTTGTTTTTGGCTTCCACACACACACACACACACACACACACACACACACACCGATGTGTAATAGGTGTCCTTTAATAGCGCTTACATCCCTCCGCTCCCTCACAGTCAGTGAGTGTGTGTGTGTGTGTGTGTGTGAGTGTGTGTGTGTGTGTGTGTGCCGTCTCTCTCACACAGAGAGGATTATCGCAGGACTCACGCAGACTCACGCATGGACGAATGAGTCAAATGTTTATGTCATGCTGGACGCGAGGACATCTGGAGCTACAACCGGCGTCTGGAGATATCATCTGCCATGACTCAGTGTGTGTGTGTGTGTGTGTGTGTGTGTGTGTGTGTGTGTGTGTGATCACCAGCTGACTGTTAGTGTGTTGTGTTTTTTTATAAGATAAATCACTCATTTTATAGTCTACCAGCGTTATTACTGCCACTGACGGTTAAAGAGTTAAAGCGTTAAATCTAATAATAATCTGATCTGATCTTTAATGTAATCAGTGATATTACTATATTATTATTATTATTATTATTATTATTATTATTATGATTATTATTATTATGATTATTTGAGGTTGAAGCCCACGTCCATGTCTGTGTGTCTCTCTGTACAGCAGAACTCTCTGTCTAACTTATTAATACAAAGAAATCCCATTCTGTAAGGTTGAGTATCTTACGCCTTGTTTACACTAAGTTGTCCTTCTTTGGTGCTCAGACAAATACACTCCCTGTTCTGTAATCGGAGAGTGAATCACAGATGAGAAATGGAAAAAGTAGATCAAAGGATAAAGATGAAGTTTTGTCTTAAAACCACTCCAGCGTGTTAAAATTCACTTATACCACTTCAGCGCTGTTATTTCAGCCAAAGTGAAAATATGAACTAATCCCAGTCAAAATATTCACTTTATCTTTTCTAATTAATATCTATTGGTGCAGGTGTTTGTTTACATTGAGACAGTAGCGCAATACAGTTTTTCTCAGTCGCTTTGGTGCGTTTCTCAGATCAGAATTAAAATTCTCATAACTATTAGTTTAACCTCCACAACATTTAGTCATTTGTGCACATCGTAGTAGCAATTTCTCCTTTCTCTGAACAAACTGCAAATGATTTTGGACATGTATCAGTTGCTTTCATACATTTCTCTGCTGTTTTTTGACATTTCCGTTTGCTTATGTCATGTCAGTCAAAATTAATTATACTTATGGATAGTCTTACTTTCATTGCTTGAGTCATTACACACAAAATTGTTGAACTAGTTATCAAATGTCAAATATTAGTCATCTGTCAAGCAAATTCTATACCTTTCTTTATCATGTTTTCCTGGAAATGTCTCCTAAATTGAACATTTGATATCAGGTGAATTGACCGGCATCCACATGAGCAAATGGCCCTGCGAGCAGCCATGGATGCAGCATGTGACATCATCACAGCAATAAACAGTCCTGCAGAGGATGGATTCGCCACTCCAGGAGATACTTTCCTCGCTGCATTGCGAGGGATAACATCCGTTGTGATGTAGATGAAAATATGTGGCCAGACAGACGGGAACGTCTGGATGTGCCAGAATGATTTACTGTACCTGTATGTTACAGTACTGTACAATACTGTATGTACTGTTACATGTACTGTATATTGTTCACATTTGTGCACAGCTCTACCAAAAGGGTGATTTTATGTTTGCATGTATTCTACAGTAAACAAGTGACTGTAGCATATTTTTCTTTTGCACAATGCTGTAGAATTACAAACACTTCTATACAGTAAAAATGTAAAACGTACGTATTTAGTGTCTCAGTTACTCCCAAACCTCCCACAACATCTACAGTAACTTTACTGCACATTTCAAATGGCTGTACAAGTAGGGCATAGTGCTGTCTTGAGCATTTTCAGGTGTCACCAAATATTTTTGCAATGGAAAACACTGAAATTATAAACTGTCATAGTGAAAACATGACAAAGCCATTTGACTATCTTGTTCATAAAGATGGTGTCAAGACTTTTCATTTTGATGGCACTGACAGTTTCATTGACATGAATACTTGCTTTTGAGGAATGGATTATCAATTTTGAGCATGTGACGTGCTTTCGCAGGCTATCCACTAGGTTTTGCAGTTTGCACTAATTGTTTTGAAAAATGCACTAACTGCTGTGCAAATGTTAATAGTGTTCTGAGAAACGCACCAAAGCCACTGAGAAAAACTGTAGTAGATTATTATAAAGTAGATTATTAAATCCCACACATAACTGTTCATAACATCACTTTTACTCCACATTTAGATTCACTGATGGTGCAGATTAAACTTCAGACAGAGATCTAAGGACTGCAGGAGATTCAGTAACGTCTAGACAGACAGTTTTGTGTGATGCTGCGACACGAAACAGACAGACAGACGGACAGACAGACAGACAGACGGATAGACGGACGGCCAGACAGACAGACAGACGGACAGACAGACGGACAGACAGACGGATGGACGGACGGACAGACAGACAGACAGACTGATAATCAGACAGACAGACAGACAGACAGACAGACGGGTTTCTGCTCCTCCAGTACATAAAACATAAACAGTGAGTTCTGAAATGTTCTCCATGTACAGACAAAACCTTTCTTTTATTTATACAGATATAGTGTGTGTGTGTGTGTGTGTGTGTGTGTGTGTGTGTGCATGCTTCTTGGTCCAGTTGATGGGATGTCTGATCCACCTGCTGTGCTCTTGCCCTTGCTGACACAACACTTTAATATTTCAGACACCTAAAGCCTGCACCATATGTCTCTCTCTCTCTCTCTCTCCCTCCCTCTCTCCCTCTCTCTCTTGCTCTCTCTCGCCCTCTCTCTCTCCCTCCCTCTCTCTCTCCCTCTCTCTCTCTCTCCCTCTCTCTCTCTTTCTCTTACCCTCTCCCTCTCTCTCTCTCTCTCTCGCCCTCTCTCTCTCTTCTCTCTCTCTCTCTTCTCTCTCTCTCTCTCTCTCTCGCCCTCTCTCTCTCTGTGAGAAACACATTCTTAGGAACAGATGAATATATAAAGATAGATTAAGAGGCAGCAATAGAGAAGGTGAGCACAAAGTCGTCCAAATGTCCTTGGGTCCTGCTCGAGACGTCCTACAGTGAAACAGCTCGGCCTGTATACCCCCCCCCCCCCCCCCAGTGAATGATGTGGATCAACGTCACAAGGTCACAAGGTCATGGGTCTGGAGCGACTGTATTATCTGATAAGAAGTCTTCAGAGCAGAGTGGTGATGTTTCTTCCTGAGAATGGACGACCCTGGCTTGAGGGATCTGTTCTTCATCTATCAGGGGTTAATAGGGTTGTCCAGATACACAAAGCAAGGCCAGCTCTTCTCACATATTGACTCCATTTGGTTGGTGGTGGTGACCCCGCCCCCAGCCCCTGGTGTTAGCCGTTCTTTGTTCTGGCCCAGCAAAGTGTCGGTGCCGCCATGGAGCTGGTTTTCTGTCGTAGTCCGAACTAGCCCCAGAACCTCCTCAGTGTAAAAGGGGTGAATGAGGAACCACTACACAACACCACACTACTACTGACACGTGTATGTAGATCATTAACAGCCCTGGGGTTCTCCACTGTTCCTGCAGCCTGGTCCTCCTGTGGAGAAGAAGAAGAGACTGTAGAGCGTGTACAGAAGGTCTCAGCTCTAATGGACCTTCATGTCTGTAAACTACTGTTTGTGAGATTTAAGGTTTCGCTAACAAACACACAACCAAACTTTGCTGCAAATTACAGAGACATAGTCTGTGTTTGTGTGTGTGTGTGTGTGTGTGTGTGTGTGTGTGTGTGTGTAGAATATGAGATATTGCTCAGCACCCGGCTCACCTCTTCTTACAGTCGGCTCAGAAAACATCTATAATAAACACACCGTGTCGTACTCAGTGTAGAAGTAATGACTGTTTCTGCGTCCTTTAGTAATAAATGAATCCCAACATGCCATGTCACATGACCTGAGTGCTCTAAAATAAAACTGTTACAGGACAAAACAATAGAATTAAGAATAAAACTATACATTTATTGTATTACTGTGTTTTTTTTTTTTTACTTTAGTTGTAACTTGTGACCTTTAACTATTAATTTCTACAGAAATACCCCTTAAGTATTATGTTATACAGTCAATATGTTGATTGTGCACGTCCTGTTTTCATCGTTACATTACTAGGTGTGTCTCGAAAGAAAAAGGAAAAATCACAGAATTACGCATAATAGTCAGCAGGTGGCAGCAGAGTCCTGACATTACACACCACTGTGGTCTGGTAACGCAACACTGTGCAATAATGGAGTGAAGTAAAAGAACAGACATTTACTGCAATATGTATTAGAGTAAAAGTAAAAAGGATCCTCTCAATTAAACGAAAGTGAAGTACAGGTGTGTGGAATATCTACTTAAGTTCAGTAATGAAGTAAATGTACTCCGTTACCTCCCTCCGCTGATTAAACACAATTTTAATTGTTAATTAGGAACAAAACAAAACAAAAAAGCCAATGAATTTTTCTTATATGTTTCTTTCGGAGAGATTTCCTTTATTTTTCCAGGACTTTCATAAACACACAAACCCTGTCACGGCACCGGGAACCCGACACAGTGCCGGAGAACTTTAAGCCCTGCGTTCACACAGTAGAAATGGACCAGTGTGAGACACGATGTAGTGACATATCTCGTCCTTTGGGGGCGCTGTACCATTCCTGCCTATGAGAGTAGGGTCGTTCTTTAGCGCTGTTTTGGTTGAGACGGCGTGTAGATACAGAAACGTATTCAGTAGGAGACAGAGATGTACAAATCCTCATGACAGATGAGTTACACTGCTCTGTTTTATTAACGAGAGAGAGACAGAGAGAGAGAGAGAGAGAGAGAGAGAGAGAGTGGTTAAGGAAAAACTGCTTATCGCTGCTAGAATGTAAAAGATGTAATGATATAGAAGAGAAACACTTCAGGACGTGCTGTTATATTACAATAATAACCTTATAACGTCACCCCGCGTCACCCCGCTCCAGCACATCTCCACCACCCGCTCTTCAGTACCACCATTGCCTGGCATGTCATCATGCAGGATGTTCTCACTACACACACACACACACACAGCTGAACTAATCACACTGCTCCAGTCATGGCCTTTCATCTCCATCCTGAACCTTGAAACAGGAAGTGCCTGAGGTTCCTGAGAGCTTCAGGGTTCTGTGGAGGACAGCTTCACACCTTGTGGGACCTGTAGAGGACGAGACATCATCTCACACAGTGTAAATATATAGCTAATGTAAATATAGAGTGTGTCTTCTGTACGAGTGTGTAAATGTGAGAATAACGTCTGTAATCGCGGTTTTAAACGCAAATTTCATTTTTTTAACTCAATGTTTAAGTTCCCGGCACTCGAGATGATAACGCTGTATACGTATCGTGGAGATGCTCTCTCTCTCTCTCACTCTCTCTCTCTCTCTCTCTCTCTCTCCATCCTGAACCCAGAGACAGAGTGAGAGATCCCCAGGAGCTGAAAGATGATTTATCACACAGCTCGTTTGCCAGCGTGATTGGATTCCAGCCAGATAGCGCCTGAAACCGGTTCAGTTGATTTTAATGAGGACTTCGGGGACGGGGAATTAAAGTGCTAATTAACCAAAAGAGCCGATTGTTTGCTAAGCATTAAAAACTCCCAGATGTCTAATCAAGCCTGGTGTTTGAACATTTACTGTACATGATAATGGAGGGTAATAAACTTTAGCTGCTTTAACACCAGCGAACAGAACACAGGCTAGTTAACTAAGTTAATGAGTTTAATGTCATATGTATTGTAAAGGTCACAGCCCTCACGCACACATTCTCTACAGCGCTAATCCAGTGCAGGGTCGCGGAAGAATAAACGAAGAGTGTTGCAGTGTGATGACCGGGAACAGCAGTGTGTTTGGTGTGTGTAAGAGCGCGACGTAATAACTCAGTAATAACTGCTGGATTTTAGACGTTAAACATCCAAAGTTCATTAGAATTGTAGAATCCGTGTGGTGTGTCTGATTAACACACTGGAAACCCATCAGTCTCCACTGCTTACTTTTACTTTTACTAAGTTCATGAGACTTAAATCTTGACTAGTTCACATGAGGCTCATGAATATATAAACCCTACAATTGGCAAAACAAACTTACTTACTGCATCCTAAGAGCTGGACTCATGGTTGGGTGTCCTCTCAACCACCCACACCTCACCAACCCAAAGACGACATGAGAAGGACGTGAGGTCTATCTATAGAGGATGTAGAGCACCATATATGGTAATCCAGTTTACTAGGGGTTGTGGGAAATATAGTACAAATAAGAAATTTAAAGAACAAATTAGTCAAATTCACAACAATAACTGATTGTTCCAGGAATCTGATGAGCCAACATGGATTTGTTGTTAGACCTATATCGCCACCTGCTGGTTTGGAATGCTTTTTGGATTTATCGTTGAAGAGATTTTTTTAATGAAGAAAAAAAACCCTTCATTTTCATGGGTTATGTCTAAAATTGACATCTGTATTTATGTGGTAAAACTTCCTCATATTCCAAATTGGGTTACGCAGCTGCTAAAGTGAATTTTCTGAGCTCCACATTCTGATTATTAAACTTTACTGAACTCAGGAGCCCTGCAGTGACACGTCATGCGTTTCTGGTACGCTTACGTGCTTTTCTGCATCATTCGCACAATTTACTGGTTTAATAAGAAAAAAGTTGCAAAGCAAATACTCAAAGCTATGTTCACGCGATCGACTGCAGTGGGCGCTGAGCCAACTCGCCTTGTACTGTACGTCTTCATCCACCGGACGGTTCAGCACAAGTCCCGGTTTGACTCGAACAGCCTTGCCTTTTGACACTTATGAAGTGTTTAAATGGATGAACAAAAACATGGGGACGTTTGTATCTCATTCAGACACAATAATGTTTCGAGAGCTCGATTAAGTGAGTTTGGTTCTTCATATACATCACCCCCCTCCCCCTCCTCCAACCCATTCCCCTGCTCCACCCCCTCCCCCTCCTCCAACCCCCTCCTCCTCCTCCAACCCCCTCCCCATGCTCCCCCCCTGCTCCCCCCCTCCCCCTCCTACAACCCCTCCCCCTGCTCCACCCCTCCCCCTGCTCCACCCCTCCCCCTCCTCCACCCCCTTCCCCTGCTCCATCCCCTCCCCCTCCCCCTCTCGTAATGATCGTCGTTTAACAATCTGAAGCTTCCATGATTATTATTGATCTCAATAATTTTATATCACTGGATCCAGCGCATCCTGTTCATATTATTATTATTATTAGCAGATGGAATAGTAATGTGTGTGTGTGTGTGTGTGTGTGTGTGTGTATCTATATGGTTTCATCAGACAGTTTCTTCCCTATTTTAAGCTCTTAGTCGTGCAGTAATGTCTGAGATCTGCATTCTGATGTCATTTCTCTCGTGCTGTGTTCAATAAACCCGTTATTTCCTCCTCCTACCTGCAGAGTTCCCCTGATTGCATCCTGAATTGAATTTTCCATTTCTTGGAATTAGCATAATTACAGACATAATTACAGACACTGTTTCAACTTTAATCACAGATCTGATTGTGGAGTCGAAACCTCAGGTCCATGTTTATTCAGCGCAGTGTGTGATAAATAACGGCGTAATTACACCTGCTCTCTGACACACCTCGCCTGTTTGTTTGTCCTTTCTCCGGCGCCGCGTGATTCCATCTGCTAACGAGCCGTCCGCTATATTTAGACGATCTGCCAAGACCAGCAGGAACAAGAAAATTGCTTTAACTGTTGTGTGTGTGTGTGTGTGTGTGTGTGTGATTATAAGCATTATAACGGCACTGATCTGCATGTTGCTCCATCAAAAAGACTTCATTACACTAACAAAGATTATAATTCTGCTGTTTCCTCAGAAGGATCAAATCTCCAGTTTAAATCTGTTTCCTCTCAGAGACGCTGCCTGAAATGTTGAGTTTATTTTTCCACTAAAGTTTAAAGCTTAAAAGCAGCGAACTGCAGAGAGGCAGCTTCCTGTCTTCATTACTCGCTCCTCTGCTCCTCATAATCACTCGCCACCAATCGAGACGGACCGAGCCGAGCCGAGCCGAGCCGAGACACGGATTAACCGCGGATTGTCTGCTCTTCATCTCACTTATTTTTCACTCAGTGTCTTAAAGATTGTGTGATAATAAAAGAGTGATGCTTATTAATACGTTGTGTTTTATAGTCGTGAGCATTCAGGAAGATCAAGAAGAGACGAGAAGATTCGAGAGGCCGAGCGCGGTTCTTTCAGCCGTCAGGATCTTTAGGTATTAAAGATATTTTCAGAGTCACCGTGTCATGGAGTCACAGTGTAAAGAGACATGGAGACGATGTTGTAAGGGGTCGTAGCGGCTCCTCAGGCCTGCGCTGGCGATCTGCGTCTCCTCATAACGTAGAGTCCAAAACTAACTCAAATGTGCTGCTGGTTAACTACAGACCTCCTGAACTGACAGCAGAACGACTCACAGGAAGAACTGCTACAGACATGACTTCTGTTTTAATGGGAACAATAAACGGGAATCTGAAACGGTAACTCAGACTATGGGATGCCTTATGGGTTCGGTCTCTGACTGAAATAAAGCAGCAAGTCGTGACAATATGTAGGAGGTTGGAGAGAAATCGGACTTCCTTACAACTGTAGGTACAAAAAGAATGCTTGGAGACATTTCCTAATAATGAACATGTCTCTCTCTCTCTCTCTCTCTCTCTCTCTCTCTTTCACTCATGTCCACACGTAGCTGTGTATTTTTAAAACCTGAGCTTTTCCTGTCCAGTTTTGACTTTTCCCCCACATGAAAACACAGTTTTGGAAACACTTTTGGACGCGGAGAAACTGAGATTTTGGCTTGTTGTAACATCATCTTGTGGCCTGATGATGTCATTGTCTGTGTCCTCGTCTGCTTGATTTAGTAAACCAGTGACTGTGTTAACGCTGGCCTGGACTTTATACATGCGTGTACATACATGCGCAGTTACTCACTGCTACATACAAAACTCCGAAAACACAGACCAGACAGGCATGACGAGATCCATCGACTTCTACAAAGCGTAACCTGTATGTTTTGTCTAGGCTTCTGATTGGCACTTCTGATGTCCACATGAAAACACAAAACGCCCTGTTAGGTCAGATTGTGTGGACAGAATTATTTGTATATAAAAATGGCAACCTACGTATGGACATGTCCTCAGCCAGGACATATCCTCCATACACAAGGCAGGGTGAGTTTCTGGATTCACGCTCTTGGTGCCACATTTCTGTTCGAACTTTCTTAGACCAGGCTGCGTTCTGTCCAGGTTTTGGCGACCCAGGGTTCTTCAGGGATGGTGCTTTTCTGTGGACAGAAGTTAACCCTGCCGTGGTGTCCTTCTGCTGTACAACATCCTCCCCCTCCTCTTCAGGCTCCAAGCTGTTGTACATTCCCAGGTGTTTCTGCGCTCGTTGCAGCGGTACAGAGCGGTTATCTGAGTCTCCGCAGCCCTCCTGTCTGCTCGGACCAGCGACCTGTCTCCTGAACCCACAGTGTCTGTTTGGAGACCTGCTGCTCACTGGAGGTTTTCTTTCTTAAATGCACCATCCTGAGAAATCTCTCATTTTGGTTAAGACAATTTTCTGCTCCAGCTGCAAGTAATCGTATCACAGACGACCGTAATGACGTGTTAACGTGTAATTAACAAGCCCATGTGATTAAACTGTAAAAAATCAGTTTAAACTTTTTCTAACGTTGTGTTACTTTATCTTCACTTCCTCCTTCCTTTCCTCCCCCCCTCTCTCTCTCTCTCGCTCTTTCTCTCTCTCTCTGTGGTTTCCTTTTTATAATTTCAGCCCAATTATAGAGGCTTGCATCGGAGTGTGTTAAGTTTATGGTACGGTTTTATAATGAGCTTACCTATCAGAGTTCACACACAGTGTTTCACCTCAATTATATTACAATCCATAAGGAGTGAAGGGAACCTCAGGAGAGGGAAAAAAGGCCAGAAATAGTAAGGAGCTTTTCTAAACTGAATTATCTCTGTTACAGACGAGAGCACTGAGCCTCCACGGCTTTAATGGGCTTTAATATCGATCCGTAACGGGCCTCCTGTGGTGCTCCTGATCCAGACCTCGAACGCTGATGGATGGAGGCATTTAAACCTCGACGTGCCTCAGTGAATATGACATTAGAGCCGAGAGCTTACTGATGAACAGCAGAAACAAATCCATCATTAAACCCACGCTACATTACTTAAGAGCGTCACGGTTTAAAAATCACACAATATTAACTTCTCACACAGGAGGAAATGTTAGAGCGGAAAAATAAACTCTTGATGAATGAGGTGTAATTCCTAGTTCCTTAAAAAATCCTGCACAAGTCGCATCCTACAGCTGATGTGTTTGGTCTTAAGGGCCGGATTCAGACTGCATTTAGGCGTCAGACGTGAGACACCAGACGTGAGACACCAGACGTGAGACACCAGATGTGAGACATCAGACTGCATTCAGGTGACAGTCGTGAGACATCAGAAGTGAGACACCAGCCGTGAGACAGCAGATGTGAGACATTAGACGTGAGACATCCGCCTGCATTCAGGTGTCAGATGTGAAACACCAGACGTGAGACACCAGACGTAAGACATCAGATCTGAGACTTTGGATGTGAAACACCAGACGTGAGACACCAGACGTAAGACATCAGATCTGAGACTTTGGATGTGAAACACCAGACGTGAGACATCAGACGTGAGACATCAGCCTGCATTTAGGTGTCAGATGTGAAACACCAGACGTGAGACACCAGATGTGAGACATCAGACTGCATTCAGGTGACAGTCATGAGACATCAGAAGTGAGACACCAGACGTAAGACATCAGATCTGAGACTTTGGATGTGAGACATCAGATGTGAGACATTAGACTGCATTCAGGTGTCAGACGTGAAACACCAGACGTGAGACACCAGACGTAAGACATCAGACATGAGACATCAAATGTAAGACATCAGACTGCATTCAGGGGTCAGACAAGAGACACCAGACGTGAGACAGCAGATGTGAGACTTTAGACGTGAGACACCAGACGTGAGAAATCAGACGAAGCACTGTTAGATCTTACGTAAGAGTGATGCACGTGTGAGAGGAGTCTGAGCCTCACTTTCAGCGGTTTTCTCATGAGACTGAGATCTGAATTAGAAATCGAGGACTGAATATTTAATAGATAAAGTTATTAATGAACTGAACGTAGCAGCTGAGTGTGCAGTCAGTCGGTCCAGTTAAAGTGGGTTTGGTTCACAGGAGGATCAGTTTAAACTGGTGTTTATTTCCTCTTTCTCTCACTTTCTTATTTAATATTTTTGTAAATAATTAATAAATATCGTTATTTTGCAGCGCTCAACCTTTGTCTCATAATGTTTTGTGCACGTACTCGTCCCGGTGTCAGGTTCCTAGGTGAACCTTTAGTGCTTTAACCACCATGGTCTGGGTTTGAGTCCCACTCAGGTGCACTGTAAACCCTAATACTCAACGTAATTAAACATATTGAGTTCTGCTAACTTAAATAAATACAATTAATCAAATTAATAGACATTGATGAGTTTTTATTTAATTATTTTTTATTAATTATGAGTTTGTAGAAATGACAGTTTTTAAGTTAGCTGAACAAGTTTGATATTTTAAGCCCTAAAAGGTTCCTTAAAGTTCCACCAACTTTAAATCTTTAGCCTAGCAATTTTGTGTCTGACGTCATCAATGCAGACGTAAACTGCTTACTTTACATTGTTTTGATCAAGATGGTGAATTGGTCTGTCTACAGTCTACCAATCTCAGTTCATTATAACACACCATATCACGGCCAGTATACTGTAGGTTCCCTTGTGCCACCTGGGCAGCTCAGTTTGGTGTGATCACATTTATAGGATGTTACAGCAATCATTGTTGCATCTCATGTTGGATATAATATAAAAATAAAGTTGGGCATTCCTTATTCAAAAAAAATTAAGTGTTAATTTTAAAATATTTATCTTTAATTCATTTCAATTACGTTTTATTTGTATGGTACTTTTAACAATTGTCATTGTCGCAAAGCAGCTCCACACAATCAAAAAAATTACAGAAGTATGTATGAGATGTGAGTGTGTGTGTGTGTGTGTGTGTGTGTGTGTGTGTGTATGAGATGTGAGTGTGCGTGAATCAGAATGATCAGATTGTCCCTGATGAACGAGTCGAGGGTGACGGTGCTGAGGGAAAAACTCCCTGAGATGGTAATAAGAAGAAACCTTGAGAGGAACCAGACTCAACAGGGAACCCATCCTCATCTGGGTGATAACAGATAGCAGGGATTGATCTGCACTCATACTGTGTGTTAGGAGGCTGGAAGTTCAGTAGAACAGGAGATGTGGAGAAGTTCATACGGAGTCCAGTTGGTTATTGGAGACTCTACACTGTAGGAAACTCCAGTCCTGAACTATCGAGTGACTGCAGCCAAGTCAAGTCCTCACCTGTGAACTTCAGTCGTGGCCAGAACCGCCTTCATGGTAGAGTGAAACCGTCCCCAGACACCAGACGCATCCCAATTTAGAATTGTTACTTTTAGATTTATTACAAAATTAAAAAATTACTTATTTTATTTGCAACGGGGATCAGTAATAGGTGTGTTGTCTGCCATGTGAAAGGCCCAGGTTCGATTCCCAGCCAGTGCCCAAACCCAAACAGTGGATGCAGGGCCGGTTCCAAGCCCGGGTAAAATGGGAGGGTTATGCCAGGAAGGGCCTCCAGGGTAAAACCCGTGCCAAGCTTGTGTGTGTGGACCGAATCGTCTGCTGTGGTGACCCCAGCCAAAAGACCAACAACAACTTATTTAATTGGAAACAACTAAAAGAAAAATGTTATTAAGTAAATAATACTAATAATAGCATTTCACAGATTAAAATAAAAGCTATAAAACTTCATGACGTGTTATTTGCAGTTAGTTTGCAATGCTCAGAAATTTTAATTCTTTTTGTTGCAAATAAACCAAGTGTTGTTCTCGAGTCTGTAGTTCCTCTCCCTGATTTTCTTTCGCTATTAAAACCCAGAGCAACTATTTTTGCATTATTATGTTTTAACAGATGGTTAACACAACTATACAATAATAAATCACAACAGGTTACACAACGACGTATAGTTTTCTTCAGCACAGCCCAGGCAATATGATTAATATGATCAATTTAAACTTATACAAACACACAATAAAATTTAAATCTGGGTCACATGGGTTGTTTTGATCAACAATATGTCCACGTTTGAGCTCTATATATTTGCGACGTCACTCCCATATTCAGTGGCAGTAAATTTGACCCTTATTATTAAGTATTGATAACTTTGGTTCTACGTGCCATATTTGAAAACACAGTGTGATGTCTAAAGCCTCGCTGTTAACACACACTCACAGGCACTTGTTTAAATCGGACTCACGGGTCCGTGGCGCTTGAGTTTTAGGGATTAAAGGTGAATATAGACGGCCGTTCCTGGGTTAGAACTCCCTGCATCCCAACATAAGATCAGGAGCTCACGCTGAATCAGAGCTACACACAGATTAGTGAGAACGCCATCCTTTTTTAAAATGGAAATATTTAATCATACATAATTCTGCTCATTTAAAAGTTAAATACAATATTTCTTCCTGCCTTGTTAATGACCCCTCGTGTCCCACCTGCCGTACGTGCAGACTTTGTAAATCACTGGTCTGGACATTTCCTACATATTGTGATAACCTGGACGTGAAGCCCTCTAGGAAAAACACCTAATAATCCACGTAACATCACACGTCTCTCTCCTCAGGTCAGACTTCATATAACCAGTGGACTTACGACACGTCACTGACTCTAAACACAGCATCGAGTCCACATCTGTAGATCCAGAGCAGAACAGGGTCTTTACTTATGAAACAGCAGTAACTAATCATTTGCTCGTTACAATACAAAATTCCAGTCCGTCCACCTTAAACACACTGATAGACTCTGTAGACTCGAGGATTATTCACACACAGGAATATTTCTGCAGGAGCTGAAAACGCCACAATTAGACTTATTCATTTATTTATATTTGGTTATTTGTCACATGTACTTTACAGCACAGTGAAATCACACGAGGGTGGATAATAAATACAGAGATCAAAGCGATGGATGGAGACGAAGAGACGCGAGCGCAGCAGGAGACTTTATTAATTGAGAGATTAAACTGCAGCAGCTCTCACACTGACACCATCATCAATACAATAATAAATCACACCGGGCCAGGAGGACACACACACACACACACACACACGCACACACACACACACACACACACACACACACGCACACACACGCACACACACACGCACACACACACGCACACACTGCAACACTCAAACTACTTCCTGTAACAGCTATGATATCTACAGTATGAACGCCGTTCAAGTCAAACTGGGACTTTTGATTGTACAGAATAACAGAACTCAGTCCTGAGAGTAAACACTCCCTTTATGTCTCTATATAATCCCCTGATACACTAACGCACTCATCCACGTGTCTCACTAGAGCTTGGACACCATCAAAAAGGGAAAGTTCTCTCAGTTCAATGGAGCCGTGATCGGACTGTCTGTGTGATTCAGGCTGTCTGAGCTGGGAATCGAACCCGGACCCTCATTCAGTTAATCAGTCAGTCTGTGCATCAGAGATATATCAAGGCAGTCTATATTTTTCGGGTTTAACTGTAGGAGATAATTTGAGGAACGTTTGTTTATGGAATATCTTGTGGGCGGAGTAATCTGGCCTGGGTATTTTTGATTGTGTATTCTTTGTCTGTAATTAAAGATCAGCTGAACACTGAGCAGGAATTAAGCAGGAGTTCTCCGGCGCAGTTCCAGGAGCTCACTTTCACACGCCAGTCCTGACTTTAATTGCTCTTTTAACTGCTGAAACACACTCTGTCCTCTCTCACATGAAAATCTGTCCATGTTAAAGGAACTGAAAGACGTGAAGCTAACAGATGTGGACACGGCGTTACACTTCGCTTCGCTCATCTCTCCACGTCTCCGCCGCTCTGTGATTAAACATGACATCCAATACGCTCATCACGTCACGTCTGATCACAAAGCTGGGCTTAAAGGTGTGTTTTATCTGAATCATATGACACATGCCAGGAGGTGCTGATGGGGAGTGAGAAATACAACGTGTCAAGAGTATCTGAAAGAGGAGAATTCATTAGTGCTGAAAGACTTTATTAAATATTCCGCTGATGTAGATGAAATAAATGTCAGATGATAGACAGGTGTTTCTTCATGCCCAGGTGTGTCCTGTAAGACCAACTGTTTATAAAGAAAACCACAAAGACAAGAGTCAATAACCTCACCACCAACCACCACAGGGCATGGGAGAAGATCTCACACTCCACTGAGAGGAGACATGTGGAGGACACAACATATGGAGTGAACCTCTCATCTGGAATCTGTAACACAACACACTGTAACACAACACACTGTAACACAATACACTGTAACACAATACACTGTAACACAAAACAACACACTGTAACACAACACACTGTAACACAATACACTGTAACACAAAACAACACACTGTAACACAAAACAACACACTGTAACACAAAACACTGTAACACAATACACTGTAACACAAAACAACACACTGTAACACAAAACAACACACTGTAACACAAAACACTGTAACACAATACACTGTAACACAATACACTGTAACACAATACACTGTAACACAAAACAACACACTGTAACACAAAACAACACACTGTAACACAAAACACTGTAACACAAAACAACACACTGTAACACAAAACAACACACTGTAACACAAAACACTGTAACACAAAACACTGTAACACAAAACACTGTAACACAAAACACACTGTAACACAACACAACACACTGTAACACAATACACTGTAACACAATACACTGTAACACAATACACTGTAACACAACACAACACACTGTAACACAATACACTGTAACACAAAACAACACACTGTAACACAAAACAACACACTGTAACACAACACACTGTAACACAAAACAACACACTGTAACACAAAAAACGGTAACGCAACACACTGTAACACAAAACAACACACTGTAACACAAAACACACTGTAACACAAAACACGGCAACACAACACACTGTAACACAAAACAACACACTGTAACACAAAACAACACACTGTAACACAACACACTGTAGCACAAAACAACACACTGTAACACAACACACTGTAACACAATACACTGTAACACAACACACTGTAACACAACACATTGTAACACAACACAACACACTGTAACACAATACACTGTAACACAAAACACTGTAACACACACTGTAACACAACACACTGTAACACAAAACAACACACTGTAACACAAAACACTGTAACACACACTGTAACACAACACACTGTAACACAAAACAACACACTGTAACACAGCACACTGTAACACAACACACTGTAACACAAAACAACACACTGTAACACAAAACAACACACTGTAACACAAAACACTGTAACACAACACACTGTAACACAAAACAACACACTGTAACATAAAACACTGTAACACAACACACTGTAACACAAAACAACACACTGTAACACAACACACTGTAACACAAAACAACACACTGTAACACAAAACACGGTAACACAACACACTGTAACACAAAACAACACACTGTAACACAAAACACACTGTAACACAAAACACGGCAACACAACACACTGTAACACAAAACAACACACTGTAACA
>NC_071104.1:41265000-41276641 GCF_024256425.1 Clarias gariepinus
TCTGACATCTCGCAAAGATATTCAAGCAGAAATACTCAATGTATGCAAGAATTGTGAAGGTGATATCAAAGAAGGGGTCGTATGTTAAGATGTAACATGGCCTGTCAGGAGGTTTTTGATTTAAATAGCTTTTGATTTCAGTAAATATGACCATAAAGCTGCAAATTCAACAAAAGCCCATTTTCAGTTCTTTACAGCCTAAAATGTTTAAACTCTGTTGTGCATAATAATTTGGAACAATGCATTTTCAGTTTTTTATTTTTAAAATAAATATTGTTATCATTAGGAGGTTTGTTCAATAAATACCCTAATAGTTAATGACTAGAAAATTATACTGACTGTCATTTGCATTGACTAATTATGAAAATCAAGGAAAGATATCATATGCATAATGATTTGGAACGCAGTGTATATAGTATATTGAAAAATATTTAATGACGATGTAGCAACACGGGTTACAAGAATGTTATCAAAGACGGTAGCAAGAAGAAAAGGAAACAGCTTTCAGTTTGGTTTTTAAAGCAGCCGGTGTCGAGAGGAATCATAAATTAAAGTGAGGTTTAATGTATATTAATTTCATATTTTACTTCTGAATGTTTTGATTGGTTGTATATGCAGAAATATAATGGTAATATTGGTGTTATTTTTGGAAGGCTGGAACAGATTATCTGTATTTACATTATTTCCTATGGTACAAGTTACAGAGACTGTATGATATACCAAGGCACTGCTGTGTGTGTGTGTTGTGTGTGTGCAATTGACTGAACTCAGTCACTCAAACCCCAGTACAGTATATTTCAATTTGTACAGTATATTTCTATTTTTTCCTAGTTTAATTTTTTTTTTTTTAATTTCTATCGTATTCTTTTATTTATATTTATTTCTTATTTGTGAACTTTAATTCTCTTTTAGGGTCACTGGCAGTCGTATAAGCATTTCACTACATTTCGTACTGTGTATGTGTATGTGACAAATAAAATTTGAATTTGAATTTACATAATGACCGATGTGACCTCGGCGTGTCACCGTCTGTACAGTTATCAAATTCAAATTTTATTTGTCACATACACAAACATACACAGTACGAAATGTAGTGAAATGCATTCACTACACGTTATCACTACACTATACTTCATGTTATCACGTCATGAATATGAAATCTAGCTATAGAGACTAGAACCATTTTTTGTGGGTGCACGAGGCTGAAAACATGTTTATTTCTGTAATATTTAATAATGTAGATTTTAACATGGAGCTCCGTGGGGAGGTGATGGAGCTGAAAGGAGATGTTTGAGAGCTGAGACCACACAGGGTTAAATATACCTTTGTTTCAACTTATAGATAAATAGATATTTCATTATTTCTGATTAATCTGTAACTGAGAGGTTTATAGCTGCTGTAACACAAAGTAAAAGATGTGACTTGATCAATCTTACTTAAAACATAATAAATATTTGCAGCATCAGAGGAATAAAGTCCAGACACTCCTCCGCTCTCAGGTCCACCTTAACACTCCACATGCTTTTAAGGCTACCAGAACCTCTTTATAATGTCCTTTAATGAAGCTACATCATGACTGCAGTGTGTGTGTGTGTGTGTGTGTGTGTGTGTGTGTGTGTGTGTTTGTTTTCTAAGCCTCAGGGTCCAGTTGTGATTTCACGGTCACTGACTGTGTTATATTTATCCTTCCCAGAATGCATCAGTGCTAGTGGGCTACACACACACACACACACACACACACACACACACACACACACACACACACAGTATGTTAACTCATTTCCATAATGAATAGATCGAGCTTCATGTGAGGAGACAAAACGAATCTCAAATACGGAATTATGATTCAAAGAAAGTGGAAAATAAGCAATTACTCCATGTGGGATGTGATCACACACGCACGCACACACACACACACACACACACACACACACACACACACACACATTATAAACAGTCTTTCCATTGTTTATCTCTCTTTAGTGTAGCTCATTGTTTTCCACCTTTGTTTTAAATAACCGGAGTGTAAACTTCAGAGTGAACTAGTTTCAATCAAGTAGTTGATTGTTGATTTTTCATCCTTCTACACACACACACACACACACACACACACACACACACACACACACACACACACACACACACACACGCACACACACGATGTTAAAGAAAATGTGATTCATCAGGCCATATAATCTTCTCCCATTGCTCTGTGTCCCAGTTCTGACTCCCACGTGCCCAGTCTAGGTGTTTTGGTGGAGGATACGGGCCAGCATGGGCGCCCTGACTGCACAGCTCCTTCATACGTGACAAACTGTGCGGTGTGTTCTCCTCTTTCTATCAGAACCAGAGGTCACTTTATCAGCAGTTTGAGTTTCTGTTACGTTTCTATTGGACCGGACTACACAAGCCAGCCTTCGCTCCCCACGTGCCTTCTGGGAGACCATGACCCCGCCTCTGGATCAACGCTTCTCCTTCCTTGAAGCACTTTTGCTGTCCTGACCCCTGCAGCAAACGAACATCCCAGAAGAGCTGCAGATTCAGAGACGCTCTGACCCAGTGAATTTTGCCGTGGTCAGAGTCACTCGGATCCGTTTTTCCCCCCCTAAACACATCAACTTTAAGACCTGACTGTTCACCTGCTGCCTAAAACATCACACCGACTGACGAGTGTCAATATAAGGAGATGACCAGCGTTATTCAGTAGGTTTAATATCATACCATTGTCCAGCGTACGTGTGTGTAAGTGTGTGTAAGTGTGTGTAAGTGTGTGTAAGTGTGTGTAAGTGTAGCTCTCAGCACTCACTTGTCCTCCCACACTTTTCTATACTTTTCCTTGTTTTAACCCTGACGTTTGCTCCGTGATCATGGCAACAGCCAGCGAGAAACAGTTACCCAGTGATTAAAGACTTATAAATTCTATCTGATGTAAATTCATCTTACAAACACTGACCTCCGCTGTGCTTCATCTGATTGATGGTGATGATGAGTATTTTTAAAGGAAAAAAAATGCAAAAAGAAACAAAAATGTTCCTCAGTGTTCAGTTATATTCTTGCGTCAGGTTTTAATGACTTTCATTTTTAAATCATTTAGATACATCTTTTGTATAAAAACATATAAAAACTGTATTAAAGTTCTGAACACTGATGATTTATAGAGGAGATATTATTAGCTGTGTAATTATAGCACTTTTTATTTAAAACAGTAATCTGTGTATTCAAGAGGCTGAAGGTTTTACATGATATTAATGTGTTATTTTCTCTCGCTTTAGCTCTCGTACCCATAAACCCTGAGCCGAGGAGCAGCTCTGGAGCAGCAGGTGGACTACAGATGTACAGGCGAAGCCAAAGTGACCTGTGTATCTGAAAACCCAATAAACGCATCCATTCCTCTTCAGTACAGGTTTATTTATGAACATAATCCATAATCTTACATATTACTGTATTATATTAGACCTGGTCCAGACTTACCCCTGAGTTATTGGTGTTTGGAGTAAAATGATTACTGTGAGGTCTGTGAACAGGATAATAAATATATTAAATATAATTTAGTCTATTTGTACTTGTTACTGTTCATTTATTTATTTATATATTTATTCTTTTTTGGCTTAAAACATGTTTGAAATAGAAATTTAAATCAGGAAGGAAGCTATTAAAGCAAAATATTTCTGACATTTGACCTTGATGTAACCTTGACACCTGGTAGGAGTGAGGGGTAACTCAGTGGTTAGACCAGATCTCTCCCAGACAAGAGAACTAGTTTAGTTTAGTCTAAAGGAGCTGTCTGAATTCATAAACCTTATTATCCTATAAGAGTTATTCTGTCAGGTGAAATATGAGATGTTATAAAATCAGGATAATTTCTAAATAGGATGAAACTTTCAGTAAAGACATGAGCCAGCTCCATCACATGAGTAACTCAGGAACACCACTAGACTGGAAATGATGTCACCAATGAAGCTGAATAAGGAACTTTCCCGAACATTTACACTGATTGTGACGCCTCCGTCACCGCAGGGGGGAAAGAAGACATTTTAGTTCGACTCAGCCGTGTTACCCGAACACATTCACCTCTACAAAATACTTTAATAAGTCACATATTACACAGGAAGTTGTACCAAGTGAACTTCCTGAAAATCACGAGTTCTCTCTCGTTCTATTTGTCTACAATATGTTTATGATATTTCGATAACAAGTTCACTGTAAAAGCCCTGTTACAGAAAAAAGAAAGAAATTAAATGACAACATCAAAAATGACATGAGTCATAAAATTAATGTCAGTTCTTTATTAATTGCAGCTTTTAATTTCTTACCTTTTGTGTTAAATGTAAAGTGTCCTAGGGTGCTTGAAAGGGGCCTATAAATTATTATTATTATTATTAATATTATTATTATTGTTGTTGTTATTATTATTATTATTGTTGTTGTTATTATTATTATTATTATTATTATTATTTATTTTTTATTATTATTATTATTATTATTATTATTATTATTATTTATTATTATTATTATAAAAAAAAAGAAAAAAAGAAAGAAATCAGCCCTGTTACTCATATGGAAGAAAAGCCAAGTGTAGAGAGAATGACACAGTGCTTCAAAATATCATTAATTTAATGTTGAAAATTTACTAAAAACTAGTTTAATTGTTAGTAGTTACTCTAAAGGCAAATACCTGATACTTAAATGACTTATATATATATATATATATATATATATATATATATATATATATATATATATATATATATATAAAGCACTCAAAACACATTTTACAGTGGTATTGCTAAAGAGTAAACAAAAATAGTGAGATAATTAATCATTATTAAACACTGTAATTATTATTATTATTGTTATTATTATTATTATTATTATTTTGTACAGTGTGCTCTGCTTTAAAGTCATGTTTATTTCTAAGTTTTTTTTCAATCTACATTACAGCCAACTAGCCTTTTTTCAGCTCCTTCTGTTTACACACACACACACACACGCACACACACACATACAGACACCTCCATTAACATATCTCTCCATCTGCACAGATGCCGAAGCGCTGAAGTCTATCTGAATACTAATGACCCCGCGCAGGGGAACACATCAGCGTCAGGAGCCGCGTGTCAGGAGCGACGCAGTGCAGAAAGATGAAAGATTAAAAATGTCCTCAGGACTGCGGCAGGTAATAAAGGTGTTTTCACAGCGATGTTCCGCTTCGTCAATTCCATTTTCAGCGGAAATGAAAAGGAGCTGCGTATGAGGTCACTAAACTGCATGAAATTGTCCTTTTTATTTCAGATAAGAGACGCTGATGCACATCAGCATTCGCTCTCTGCTCTCAACCACTTCACACTCGGAATGCAAGATTTGTGTGTGTGTGTGTGTGTGTGTGTGTGTGTGTGTGCATATACAAACACAAAAATAAGCTGCAATTATTGATTACCATTTATTCTTTGTGGTGAGCCAACATAACCTGTTAGTGTATTACACACTGTTAAAGCTCCACTAATGCTAATTATTATCTCCAGACTTATAATCTACAGACGTACCTTTAAAGCACCACAATTTGTAGACTAATGATTCTGATTCATTTCTCAGTATTGTAATTTATTTCCTCAAAAGTTAGACTTATGTTAAGATTTCTCAGCTATGATTTCATACGCCTCAATATGTTTAATCATCTTAAACACCCGTGCAAATGTTTTGACCCCCTCACATTAAATTAAATGAATAAAATGGGGAGAAATGTGTTTCTGCGTCAGGCTACAAAGTGCTTAAAGATACGATTTAAAAACTGGTTGTTTATGTAACAGCCACAGCAGCGACCTCATTTCCCCTCTCGTCTGGTCCAACCAATCAGCATTCAGCATCAGCAGTTACTGATCATCTGTCATGTGATCATCTGTCATCATCTGCAGCTGTTTATCACTGGGGCAGGACGTAAGTTGGGTGACCTATCACACAGTGAGCTTTAAAACACAAACACACTCCTCTGAACGGCTCGGGGACGGGGACTGGACTGAAAATGAGAAAACCTGGCTCTTTGGGGGGTCAAGACTTTTGCACAGTATTGCAAACCTTTAATTTTTTACAAAATTTTCCCAAAGTTCTTACTGATTTCACTCATTATTTAAATATTGTAAATTATATAATAACTGTTAATACTACTACTAATAATAATAATGATCTAAATTAAATAAAAACAACTTAAAATTTAGTCATAACATTTTAGATAATTACAAAAATCTCTAGTATCTTAAAATTCCAGTCTATCTCAATATTTTAAAAATATTTTAACATATAATCTCAAACTTCTGACGTATAATTTCTAAACATTAAACATTTTATTTATTACATACCATAAACAGTATGAAGTGGAAAGCTTACATGCTGCCTGTGACCAGAAAATACTACTACTACTAATAATAAGGGTAATAATAATAACAACAATAATAACAATAATAATAACAATAATAATAATAATAATAATAATAATAATAATCAAAGTTTTAGGCGGAATAATAATAATAATAAATACACAAAAAATATATTTAATGTTAAAGTAATAATTATAATAAAATCTATTTTTTAGGAGAACATAAATAATAAAATGTGTAAAAATGTTAATAAGAATAAAACTTTAAAAGGTGAATATAAACTCTAAAGAAGTAACAGAGGGGCGGAGCTGCGGGAGACGCAGCAGCAGCGGGTTCTTAAGTTCTGATTGTCATGAAGTTCAGTGTGTGTGTGTGTGTGTGATCTTTGTGTGTGTTTGAAATCATACACATGGGGTAGGACTTTGTGTGATATCAGGACTGTATGCGTGTGTGTGTGTGTGTGTGTGTGTGTGTGTGTGTGTGTGTGTGTGCAGATTCTGCATTCGGCTCGGTTCCGTTCGGTCCAGCGCCTCTGTAAGAATCTGTGTTTGTGAAAGTGACACTGATTCCATGTCCTGTTTCAGGGACACATGGGCAAGAGGAAGTGTGTGATGAGGGCTGAAAGACTCAGTGACGTTGTCTCACACATGGTAGAATTCTCGCCTGCCACGCGGGAGGCCTGGGTTCGAGTCCCAGCCAATGCACACGCTCCTTGTGAATTTCCCCATGGGGATGAATAAAGTGTCTCTCTGTCTCTCTCTGTCTCACATTCACACACTTGTCCTGAGTTTTATAGGAGTCATGTCCTAGTTTATGGACTTTATATTATACAGTTTAAAGTGTCCTGGATTACATTTTTAACTGAAACACACAGATTGCTCGACAACTTCCGTTCACGCTGACAGCTGATGATGTCATCAGGGGCATCACAGCAGCCGACCAATCAGCAGCCTTGTTTCTGATTCGACCCTCTGGGACTCATGACAGCTTCTTGAAACCTTTGTCCATTTGTTTCTTTCCCCATACTCTTTATTTATCCTGGCCATTTAGTTTATCATCTGTTTTACTGAACAATAACATGATTATATACAGAGTGTTGCAGGCTCCACTAGGGGGCAGTGTTAGACCTTTGGTTTATTATCTTAGCTCTATGCTACAGTTCTGTGCAGGACACTGTTGTCCCCCAAGAGACGTCTTTCTGGTTATGTAAATACACGTACGCTTGAACAGACAGACACCCCGAGGTCTCTGATTATCATCGGGTCACTAGCTCGAATCCTGAGCCAATGGAGCCAAACTGGCCATGCTGTCTGTGTGGGAGGGGCATCCTCTCTCTCCACCTGTCAATCACAACAACAATCTGTGAGCTCCTGTGTGCAGAAGAAGGCAGATCAGAGTGTGTTACGCCTCCGTGTGTGGTTAAATGAAGATGCCTGGTTCCTCTTTATGGATTTCTCACATATACATTAAAATACACAATGATGGTGTTTATGGACCACACGACCGTCAGTCAGAGAGGATGATGTGTAAAAGCACAGCTGTATTCCCACACTTGCATTATTTAATCCAATAAACGATGACATCATACTTCATATCCATTTACAGTTACATTTAATGTCTTTTGATATAATGAGTTCCTGTTGTCTCTTATGTTACAGCAGCGATTCTGTCACTCATTCTGTAACTCCTCCCTCTTCTGCAGATTCCAGTTCTGACTGTTACACGGCGCTCGCACCGGCGACTCCTTAAAAAATCTGTTTATGACCCGCACTCGTACACGTCCCTCTGAATCGTCCGTTGCTATGGAAACCAAGACATATCAGAGCGAGCGCATAAATATAAACCTGCGCTACTGTCATAGTCGCTGTTTTCAAAATATATTTTTCAGAAACTTCTTGCACACCAATTTTCTTTTAAGCACACACACACACACACACACACACACACACACACACACACACAGAGAGTAAAAGAGCGATCCATCAGAATAAAGCCAGTGTTAAATGTCAGCTGTGTTATTTAGAGCACTATTGAGATAAATGAACATTTCCTCGTGACTCAGCGACCCGTAAGGAAACCGAATGAAAGAAGCCGAAGGTTGATAGAGTGAGAGATAACGTACGTAAAGCACACGCGGCATGAATAAACGCGGCTGTGTTTCTCATTAATCATTAGCGAGCGCAGGGTTTAATCTACACACACATCGACACCGCTCATGTCCAGATTCACTCAGGATCAGTTACACGTCTGCTAGTCTGATAGTGTGTGTAGTACAGATCAGATAACACACACACACACACACACACACACACACACACACAGAGTACTGCTGTCGTTTTGATGTATCGCTATAATTAGTTTTGGAGGAAGATTTAAAAAACATTGTAATTGTAATAGAAGCAGCTTTTCTTCTGTTCGGATTTTTGACTCTTTATTAAATATTGATTTACAGCAGGTCTGAGATGAGAACAGCGCTGTTGCACCTGAATTGGATTTGATTTTCATTTTCATTGTTTCTTGTATTGCTCGGGGTGTTTATAAAGCGGACGGTATGAAAATAAACAACAGGAGAGAAACAGAAAGTGTCGGAAAAAATGTGTCAAGATGTGTAAAGGCAACAATTACACACAGGTTTCCCTTTGATCAGTAAAAAGCAGCTCATGTTTAACGTTATATTCTATGTTAGCGTAAATATTTATAGATATCTCTTATGATTGACAGCTTGAAGCTGGAGAAGCTCCGCCTCTCTGATGATTAACAGTACCAGATTGCTGTCATCAAGACTTTTCCTACAGATTAAACACTTCACAGCGAGAAGAAGTTCAATGCTGATGAAACACTAACCCAGTGCTAATCACTTAGCCACCATCTGACTAGTGTGAATCTGAAACACACCTGGGCTGAGGTTGATCGATGTTTCACAATCCCAACCAAAAGGGCGATGGACAAGCAGAACATGTGAAGGCAACGTGGGAGATCCAGGACCTACTCAGCACTTCACTAACAGTCCATTAGAACCGTCTGATTACATAATAAACAAACAGGAGGTAGAGAAGAAGTGAAGGTAAAAGGTTGAATTGATATTCTGCTGACAGGGAGACGAATTGTCCAAACTGCTTCTTACAAAGTTTAGTTAAGCCTTTAATCATCACATATTGCCCGGACGCATCGGTCAAACAAGTCCAATCCCTGAAAGCTACATCCTGCCATCCACAGCACCCAAAAGATCCCCAGAGCCCTGTGGAGACATGCCGTGAGGGGCCAGGGCACAAGGGGAAGCCCAAAACCTAGGTAGGGTTAATGTTGATGGTTTTACAGTTGCAGCTCTAACTGCTCATTCAGCTCAGTGGCTGGAAAATAACCAGCAAACCTGAAGTGCGGTTCATCCCAGGTGATTCATTTCCTCATCAGGAGCCTGTCTTCCTTAAGGACATCTGTCAGATCACACCTCTGGTCAATGCATGCAACCTAGGGCTATTTGTGGACAATCCGCTGTCCTTTTCCGCCCAAATTGCTAACATGACACCTGCAATGTCAATTTCTCCCCTTAAACATCAGAAACCTTCATCTATTTCTCTCCACAGGCCACTCAGCTGCTTCTTCAGTCGCTTGCCACTTAGACTCTGGACTACTCCTACTTGCTCCTCACAGGTCTGCCTCTGAGCACCATGCTGATCTATCAGAATCAAAACACTGATGCTCACTTCCAAAGGCAGCACCCACTTATCTCACAGGGGTCATCACACCCTCACTGCACCATGTTCCCTCTGCTCCTCCAGCACTGATCATCTGGTCTCTCCATCTCTCAGGGTACAAGGAAAAAATGGCTCTTGGTGGAATTGGGTGGAATAAACTTTCCCTAGATGCCTGAAGAGCTGAAGAGTCACCGGTAGTCCTCACACCATGTGTAAAGACCTACATCTTCTCTTTTGAAACTTTAGTTAAACAAGGCTTGTCTGTATGCTTTTCTTACTGTATGATGCTCCCAACTACAGGATCAGCTCTTTTTTTAATACCAATAGTACTCTTAGTCCCTGACCTACTGATCCAGTTTCAGGATGTATTTACTGATGGAGACTTTAAAGACCGTAGGTCGCTCTGGATAAGGGCATCTGCCAAATGCTGTAAATGTAAATGACATTAACATAAACAGTATCAATATTCATGAGCATGTCAGCTGTACCATGTATATATGAATATTCATTAGCATGATAAAACATTAATCATATGATATACATATTCATTAGCATGAGCAACATCAGTTGCGTATGAATATTCATGAGAGCAGAAGAGCATGACCTGGATCTGTGATTCTGCTGCTAATCCTTTTCATTTTTATTTAGCATAACTCATCCAGAAACTTGGACTAATGAATCAGTGTAGACGTGCTGATCATAGGTCTGATCTAATGCTGCTTAATTTTCATAAATATTCCAATAGCAATAAGATATCTAAAGTGCTTAGACTTGGTATTAGAATCAGAATTATTATGGTCTGTATGAACGTGGATGCATTTTCTTTATATTGATTATTGATGATAGCAAGTTTTGCAGATGCTTTAATTTTGTGAGATTTAAGATAAGATGCAATAATGTGAAAGTAAGATGGAATGAACTAGGACAGAATTAGTTTTGATATAAAGATAAGATTTCCTCAGTGAGATCACAGGATAACGTGAGATTGGGTAACGTGAGATTGGGTAACGTGAGGTAAACTGAGATCAGATTAAATAAAATGACATGAGATTAGATGATGAGAGATGAGACACGAGATACATAGATACAATGACCTGAAATGTCAAAGATGTAGATGAAAAAAGATAGAATGAGATACGAGTGGATAAACAAGACAAGAAAAACGAGATAAGAAGAAAGAGAATAAGAGAATTTATATATAATAAGATGAGATGAGATCGATTAACTGGGGAGGTTAAAAATAAAAGTCCACATTGTCAAGAGTTTAATATTACAGTAGTTTCGCCCTTTAGTGAGATACAAAATTTCAAGACTTTTTTGGTTATTTTATCATTTTTCATTGATGTCATTTTTATGTTGCAAGGTCACTGAAATCACCAGCTATGGTTCCTCACCTGTCCAGGTTAATACAGCGGCTATTGAAGCTCCATTTAGAGACTGGATCGTAAATTCTCTCTCTCTCCCACTCTCTCTCTCTCTCTCTCTCTCCCACTCTCTCTCTCTCTCTCTCTCTCTCTCTCCCACTCTCTCTCCCACTCTCTCTCTCTCTCTCCTCTCTCTCTCTCTCTCTCTCCA